>NW_015112785.1:194743-266970 GCF_001443285.1 Poecilia latipinna | reverse complement strand
CCGTGGGGTTTTTTTTTTTTTTTATATTTTTTTTTTTTTTTTGGGGGGGGGGGGGGATTTTTGCAATGAATCAGCACAAAGAATGTGAAAAGTTTTCATGTCCAAATTAGCTGAAGCTCAATCAGATTGGACAGCCGGTGTCTCTACATGCACATTTTCAAAGCTCTATTTAGGTCTGAGTTTTGATTTGATGATTCCCAGCATAACTAATATCCATTTTTTTTGTTCTTTTTTGTTGCGTCTTTGTCTTTTTCTGTCTTTGTTTCTTTCTTTTTCTGTTTTGTGTGATTCTTTCTTTCTCTTTCTGAACAATTTCACTTTCAACAAAACAAATACGAGAAAAAAAAAACATGGACGTTTCCCACAAAAATATTCAGTAAAACAAAACAACGTGGGGCTCAATACATATACAGAGTATTATTTATATTAAAAAAAAAGATTTTGAAAAACCATGTTTGTTTGCTTCTCAACAGTTATGCGCCGCTTACTGCCGATTCGTGTGCGAGTCCCATTGAAACGCGTTGAAGTTTACGGCTGTGAAGTGATAAAATGTGAAACGGCACCAGAGGTTTGAGTTCGCAAACAAACCTTCAGAGGTGTGTTTGGACGTCCAGGACAGTCAAACATTCGTGTTTGCACAATCTGTTCACGCACTTTTCTGTTGGTGTTGCAGAAAAGGTTCTATTTTTAGAAAGCGCTAAGCTTCATAATCGTGTCCAAACACATTATCCACCTCCCTCACGTGTCATCAATCATTTCGTTAACATAATGGGTGCTCTGATTCAAGGCGTTAGTGGTATTTGCAATGCGCTTGACGATTATCTAATAGTCTTGATGATTACCACGTGACTCTGCATAATGGGTTGGACTGGTGTGTGATTTCTAACTGGCTCCCGCGGCCGAGGCGTGTTGCTAACGCTTATCCAACTTCATCGCTACCTTTGGCGTTGTGAAAACTTGTGTGAAGTCAATTTTATGTGAATGCTTTTGGAAATAAATCCTAACTAAAAACATCTGGTTGTTGTTTTAGCCTAAAATGATACAAAAAAAAAAAAGCGGATGTTTATTTAGGGATACTGACACACAGTTCTATTAGAGTTCTTCAAATTATGAACCCAGTAAAATACCTGGACGTTTTAAATAAAGATTTAGCAGCTGAAGCCGAAACTGGGGTGTCATCAGGGCTTTCAGCTCTACACAACGTAAAACCAAAACGACATACAAATGCTTCACCAGCACATTAAATCAGCCTCCTCCCCCCCATTGAGATAAAAGGAAACCAAAAGTTAAAATTGGATTTCTTAAATAGTTTCAGAATCACATTATGAGGCGAGTTTTTCACACAGAGAGCTGAGTACGACTGCCTGATCCAGGCATCAGGCGTCACTGCTATCTGCTGCAGGACGCTCTGGGCTTTTACACTTTGCTGATATTCTGAAAAAAAGAAGAAAAAAAAACCTCCTCATGTAAAGAGGTTGCTTTTCATGTTGAAGACTTTGATTTTCCTAAAATGTCTCTCTGGGGACAACCACTGATCTTTTAAGGCTCCTGTTTGGTCACTAATAAACCGTGTGCAGTTAAAACATGTCGTTTCCATTTGATTTTAGGAGAATTAATTTGGACTTTTGCATATCAACTTTCAATTAACTCCAATTTTTTTTTTTTCCTTTGAGTGTGTTTGTAATTTAGCAGCGTTTAAAGAAATGATCACTGTTTCTGTTTACCTCTGTGTTTGTTCGGGTGTGTTCTGGCTCATGTTTTCTCTGGTATGCCGTTGTGTTTAAGTGGTTGTCCTGAATAATAGATACAATCTGTGACCTCAAGCCTGTTAAGAGCTTCTTTACCCTTCCCTGTGCTGAGTTTTATAGCCGAGGTATTTAGTCTGCGTTGGGATGGGTGTGGGAGACGTTTGAGGTCAGAACCCAGGTGTGCAAGGACTTCACAAATACAAATAGGTGACCAACAGTTAACAAAATGAACTGATTTAAACACCTGGCTGGCACCCTGACGTGTCACCATGAGCCGACAGCAGGTTCTTTTTGCAGATAAGACAAAAGCTGATGACTTTACAATCAAACTCAGGCTGCACACGTTTGACTTTTCCACAAGGTGTGCAAGACTGAAGCATTAGAAAAGCATAAAAGCCAAGCTGAAGTTTAAGTTTACTGAAGTTTGTTAGACAGATTAACAAAGACCAGAACTAGTGTGGTGTTGTTCTTTGGACAGAAGAGCCTAAAAGTAAATGGAGGATTTACTTTTAGAAGAGAAGAGCTGCTTGGCATAAACCAAATCCAGTGCCTCAGGGAAACAACCTCACACCAACCGTGAATCGTGTAAATATCACCGTTTCCTGCGCCTCGTCGAGGCAGCAAGTCAAGTCAAGGAATTTCATTCACAATTTGCCACAAGTCATGTAGACTCATATCAAACCTGTGGGTCAAATGAGAGCAAAAACTGGTGAAATGATTGCGACACTTATCAGTAGGCAAAATGTTGAAAAGTTTGTGTTTTCCTTTCACGGTTAAATATGCACTGGTTTGTGTTGGTGTGACCCAGTAATGTCCGTTAAGTTAAAGTTAAGGTTGCAGCCGGAAAAATGAGGCGTGAATATTGTAACAAACATTTTTCTACAACTTCACAATCTGACTGCAAAGATACAAGATGGCTAGAAATTTGCAAAACAACGAGAACGATTAACCAAACAGTAAGTTGTCGTTTTTGTTTAGGTATACAGAATTCGTTAAGTACTTTTGAAATGTTAAGAGATAACTGACTGGTTTGTTAGATAACGTTCGAATGGATTCTGATTTCATTGCCATTTAATTGTCATCGATCAAATAAGTTGGCCTGCGTTCGGATTCACGGTCAACGCGCGATCCGCCAGGCCGCGCCACGTTGTTGCTTGAATCGAATTTCTTATCTGAATTGGATGCAATGTCTTTTTTCCTCTGTGGAGGAGAGAGGGATTTGTGTTACACCAGGAGGGAAGAAAAGAAAAATGGAGACAGAGAGAGAGAGAAAGAGAGAGAGAAGTGGTTGAAAGATGGAGCATATTTTCTGGTCATGACCTTTTTCCAAGGATTTCCCACAGCCTAACTTTAGGCACAGAGTGTGTGGACTTCAAATCCTTGCTAGACTGCAGACTGATTCCCCCAAAGCAGCAAACATGCAACTTACATAAGATTCTATGTTTTCCATTACAAAAAAAAAAGTCTTTCAAACCCCTTATGAGCCTAATTATCTACCACCGAGCTCAACGGGTTATAGAAACTCCTCCGCTGACGGGCTGCAGCCTCCCCGAGAGAAACCCGGAGAATCCGGGAACACCGACTCCAAAAGTCCTTTTTAACAGCTGTGTGTCTTGTGTATTTATCGAGTATGACGCAGTGGCAGTCGGAGTGTGCGTCACTGCTCCTGTCAGCTCGCTGCACACCACAGAAACACTTGCGCGACCTACTGAGGACACAGATTGGTGATTGCTCAACAAGGAGGGGAGGGGGGTTGAATCTACAAAGCCGTATTGTTGACTTCCCTGTCCGATCTAATCATAAATACCTCTGTACCCTCAGAGTAATGCCGTAAAAGTCTCATGTTTGACCCCAAAACCCCAAGAAGCCATGCTCAGTCATCCACCCGGCTCCCTAGAGATGGATCATTAAATCCCTTCTTTTTAAACACACAACAAAAAAAGAAATAAGCCAAAGAAGATGTGGGGAGGGGAGCAAGTGAGGAAGTCCCTGGACTGAGATGATGGCAGAAAGGAGGGATTGATGTAGACGTGGGGAGGGTATTTGAAGGAGGACCGTGTGAGAGCTTCGTCCCTGGGCTCCATCAGCGTGTCCAAATATGGAGGCTTCTGCTAATGTTGAGCCGCGTTCTCAAGACCCACCAGCGACCAGGGAGAAAACCGGAGAGGAAGGGAGCTGCTGGTGTGTGGGTGTACCGAGAAGGAAAAAAAAAAAAAAGAAAGAAGAAGAAGAAGAGCGTGAACTGTGGGAGAGAGTTTAAGTGAGACGGCTAAAAAGGACAGAAGTAGACAAATTACCTGACGGTGACTCGAAGCGAAAGAGGTCTGCTGAAATGTGAGGCTTTGTAAAACAAAGTGGAGAACATCTGAACAGATGGAAGTCTTTTGAAAGGGGAAAAAAAAACAAAAGAAGTTTAAGTCTGTTCTTTTTTTCTCTTTCAGTTGTTTATTTTCTAACTTTTGCAAGCGGCGAGATGAAAGTGCAGAATGAAGTGACCGTAGAGTCGCTCGCATGTATTTTAACGTGGTAGAAATGTTTAAAGAGTACATAATTTTTTTTTTTATTATACCAGGTGAATTTGGGAAAAATCTGAACTTTAATTTGAATTCATTTACTCAGTGAATGGGGAGGAAAAAGTCCCATTTGCTTTGTTTTGAACAGGATAAATGTGGGGTTTCCTTTTATTTCCAAAGTGCCATGCATTATAAGAGCAGCAGTAACGGAGCTTATTGTTGACGAGGCTTATCCTCCATTCATATTCACATGCAAGTGCACATTAATTTGTGTGGGACCAGAAGGGAGGCGGCGATCTTTGGGTCACTGGGGATGGGTTTGATCATGTGGTTGTAAGCTGCCACAAGGTGAAAGGGTATTTGTCAGGAAGTGCGGAGTTGGAGCTGGGATGACCCTCCGGGGATAAACTAAAATGTCAGATTTTAGCTGAAAGCGTTCGCTCTTCCAGCGGCGCTTTGGACTGGTTTTATTTATTTATTCATTTTTAGCTGCGTATTTCGTCAACAACCCCAAACACTGGTTTAGTCTCTGAATATCATTTGGAGAGTTGGAGAAAGAAAGGAATCAAAACAAAAGTTGAGAGAGTGTTTGTGGAGAAGCCTTTCTCTGCTGCGTTTGCGTCCAGTCAGTGGACGGTCTTCGAGTGTGCATGTGGAATGTGGCGACTCAGCTGCACTTCCTTTTCATTCCCTCTTGTTTTCTTCGCCAGCGGACGGACGGATTTGTCTGAGTACACACCTTTTCAGATTCTGCCTGGCGCATGCGAATGCGTGTTCACGTAGAGTTCGTTTGTCTCTGAACGCGAGTCCCGTCTTCCTGGGTCAGTCGTCGAACGAGTCACAGAGATTGGAAAATATAACTCAGAGAAAGTGGGACATTCCCGTTTCAATCTGAGGATTTGTCATTGGTTGATTGACAGCTGAACAGATTCCTTCTGTTTTTGCATTACTGTGTTACCTGGTTAAATCAGTTTTCAGCTGGTTTCACGTTTTTGAGAGGAAAACTTTATGCTTTTCCTGATCCTTTTGCTCGTATAAAAATATTTCTGTCCCCCATGCTAACGTAACAAAAACCAGTGAACACTGTTTTTTTTTCTTTCTGATTTTAAATTATAGAAGGATTGACACCATGTATTAGTCAGCCTCCTATTAGCCTCCACAGCCATAAATGTCAAATTGATTACTTGAGTTTATTAGCTAGAGCTCACTCTTGACTTCTGGATGCACATGCATTAAATATGATTTCCCTGAAACCAATACACTTATTCTCACACACACAGACATCCAACACATGTGCGATACAGTAACTACAAACTGAGAGCGTCTTTGGTGCACTTTGCTGTCGGAAAAGGCCGATATTTCCACCGCCTTGCTCTCTCAAGCTGTTGAATGACCTCAGACGTCAAGGTTTTTTTTCCAAATTTATGGCTGATAAAGTAAGAAAGGCTGAAGTGGACATGGATGAAGAATGTGGGTTATGAAAGGCATGCTGGAAATCCAGGCCTTCAAAGCACATCTGCTCTCTTGATCCTATTTTACCATGTCTGGAGCTTTCTGCCTCTTTCCACCATCTCGTCTTTGTGTTTGAAACATGTCGGCCTTTTTTTGCCTGTTTTGCAGCACGAATGCCGCAGTTTAATCTGTTTAGATGGAAGAAATATGGCAAACTTCAATTGACGCCGTGTTTGACTGTATCAGGGCTTTTTCTCTGTTAAAGGCCACTTTTCATTTTGCATAGAAAATACGCGGCTCACATGTTTCTGTCACCTGACTGGAATTTGAAGAACTCTGCCTTTTGAGACCAGGTCATAAAAAAAAAAAAAAAAAAACCCTGTTAGAATCATTAGCAATAATTGTAGAATGGATGACGCAGAGTTTGTGTTGGGGCGCAAGCCTTGGTATTATAAAATGTTTGTGTAAAAATAGTTAGAAGGTTTCAAAATGATTGAGGTTGTGCACATCTGTGAGCAGAGGCGAAGACATGGCTCCTTTTCAGCTCTACTGTGATCATTTAGTTGAGTGGGCTTAGAAGTATAATCGTCTTTGAACTCAACTGATTCAAAAGCAGCACAATTTGAATTATACACAGGTCTGTCTCAATAAATTAAACTGAAAGATTTATTTATTTATTTATTTATTTCAGCAAAACAAAAAATTTAGTTATTAATTTTTTTTTTTTTTACATAAGACCAAGAAAGCGTATCAGCATATTAAAAAGTGTGTTCAGTTTATATGTCATTAATACTTGGCTCCTTTTCTGTGTGGCTGAATGGCTGCACTGACTTTAGACTTTATGAAACACGGCGGTTTCCCAAATCATCACCGTCTGTGGAAACTTTAACTGGACCTCTAGCAGCTTGGGTTCTGTTCCTCTCTTCCTCCAAACCCTTTAATCTTTATTTCAAAAAAGAAATGTAAGATTCATTTTATTCTAAGAAGATGATTTTGAACCTCTGTGGCTAAGCTTTTTTATGTATGGTACACAAAGCAAGCCAACGTTTTTGTGCTTTAACAAAGAACAACAAAGACATTTAGAAATTTGATCAAAAGATTACTTAATATGTCCGAAAATGAAACATTTTTTTTTTTACATAAAACAGATATCAAAAGTACATTTAAATAAGGTTTTTATTCGAACTTTAATTTTAAATCTATACTCCATCCAAATCTAGTCTTCAGTCACATTAGTCACGTTCTTTGCTGTTTTTTTCTGGCACAGGAATCGTTTAACCAAGTGCTGCAGTTGCTAAAGTCGTTCCTGTTTTGAAACGGTTTGACCACACGTTTTTCCTTCCACTCAACATTCTATTAATGTTTTGTAAAAGCATTTCTTTGCAATGACTATGTGAATGCGTTTAGTGAAAAAACTTTTAAATTAGATTTTAATTTTTGTTTGTGGTGAAAACAGGTAAGCCCTCACTCATTCATTTTTCAGGTTACTGTAATAAATAAAAAAATAAAATGGTTTTACTGAAGTTGTCAGCAACAGCTCAGGCCAAGGTGACAGAGGGTGAGAAGGAGAAGGTTCTGCTAATGTACATGGAGAGAAGCTAATGGATGGCATGAGAGCAAGAGAGTAGACCATCCTGGAAGTTATTAGTCATCCACTCTCTAATGATTTATTAATTTCTGCAGACAGTCTACTGTTCATCAGAGTTGTTGATTGGCCGGTTGGTTCTACTGTTGATCTATTAAACTGGGGTCTTTCAGCTCAGCTTATAGTGGACTGCAATTATTTTTGCATCAGACCGTGCAAGCTCTTCTTGTAACAAGGTCAGGTAGATATATGTTTACAAGCAGTTTTCCTGTGTCACTTGGGATATTGAAAGAACTCCAGCAATCCTTTGGCGCGTTAAATGCAAGGCTGAGATCTGTGAGGTGAACGTCACGACCTTTGCAGCCGTGCGTTTTGTGTCCCGTGTTTATTGAAGAGGCTAATCTGTTATTACTCAAGATTCAGATGGTATTCACTCGCTGGATGGTGAAGGAATGAAAAATATGCTATGCGTGTGTGTTTGATTCGCTAAAAATGTTGCAGATATTCTGTAGTACACAAACTAACACATGAATGCACCCGGCTAGCGTCAGACTGACGCACAACGGTTTTACATACACGTAGTTGGGGTGGTCGTCGGTCGCAGCTAAAGAGGCTCTAACATTGCTGCCTTCTTTTTTTTTTATCTGCTCCTGTTTAAAATAAAAACTTATCAGGGAAATCCTTTCTTTGAGAATGGCTGTCAAAGAAATGATCCTTCCTTATCTGGACTGGAAAACATTCAACATTTTCCTAAGCTAGTTTTAGCTAGTAGCATACAACAAAAGGAGACCTCTTTTCTGTGGCACTTTCATTGGATTAATTGAAATTAATTACATTTATGTATCTAAAATTAAGGCCTTCAAATATCTTGAATTCAATGAAAGTTAGCCTTAAATACCTAAAGCATAGATCTTATATTTTATCTGTTTAATCCTATATTCTATGTAGTTGTTTTTTTTTCCTAGCTTGACTTTTCTATCAGGAAAAAGTTTGAGTTGTATTCAAACATCTACAATACGTTCTGTGACTTGAGACATTTTCAGCTACTGCTAACTAGTTGCTAATGTACCCTTGCTAGCTATCTATTTAGCTAGCTTTTTTGCATCTATCATGGATAAGTGCAAGGTTATTGCCAGTTGACTGGATGAAGTTTGGTTGTTAGCATACGACCTTACATGGTATGACTGCATGCTAACCATACAATGTATATGATGTATGCTAACCATACAATGCTACATTCTGTGCAAAAAGGCTTCGAACTACGGGGTTAATTCTGTAGAGACAAATATACAATGTGAGAAGTACAAAGATGCTGCTAATAGCCACAAACGTACCTCAGAAATGCCACAGTTTTGATTCCCTGCTGTGGCTAAAGCTACCTAGAAAACATTCAACGCTGCTACTGCTACTAGCACTGAGAAGAGCAGCATTTGGTGCGACACCAACACTGAAGTCGGATGTTTAGTGAATTTTAAACACCAGTCTTGGCTATTAAAGAATTAAAAAAAAAAAAAAAAGTTGCTACTATGGAGAGAAAGCTACGATTTACGATGGTCTTTAGAGGTTTTAAGTTTGAGTTCGTGAAATATGTAGAAACCCTGATCACGAATGACTGTTCCTGGTTCTTATTCTCCCTTCGCCGATCCCATCTCAGTGGAAAACAGTGACTAAACCAGATGAATGAATGAATGAATGAATGAATGAATGAATGAATGAATGAATGAATGAATGAATGAATGAATAAGCAGTTAGAGATGGGTTGTCCTCTCATATTTCTGGTCAAGGTTGCAATGCAGATTCCTGATCCGCCTCCGGTTGTCTCCACGCTGTCAGGGACAGATCTGTTAGCCGAGGCCAGCTAGCCGGGTTGCTGTGTGTTTGGACAGGCTGATATCAGCTGGCTACGAGCCACCTCTCTAATCCTCTGTTTGTGTATTTCCTTGTTGGCTCTACACTAGTGTGAACAGGCCAGAGCCCTGGGCTGATATGCAAACATCGTTGGTGAAACACCCAGTGTTGCATCACTGTCTGCTTGTCAGCATGTGTATGCATCACTACGGCTGCCTGATGGAAGTAGAGCCCCTTTTTGAAGAATGTAATGTAAACGAACATGCATATCGTTTATGTTTTTGGGCTTTCTTTTGCTTTGATGTCTTGGATGGGTTTTCAGACTTTTTAAAAACACGGTAAATGCAGAGGGAGAATTACTGTTTCTGTATATTTTTCTTATTTTTTGAGTTATACAGTTTTTGGAGTGGATGGTATCCCGTAGTCTTACTGTGTTCAGCTGTGATTTTATGCAATTTTTGTGTTATTAACTACTCTGTTTTGTGTTCTTTAATCTGTGTTTCTGATGTATTGTACTTTATTGAAATATCTGCCATATGTCAAACAAAGCAATGGGCTAGATAAAGCAGTTAAACTTTAACATGTAAAACACACCAGAAGAAATTATAAACCAGTGCTGGATGCACAGTAAAACCAAGTTCATCATATCTTTTTGCATAATAAAAAGTAATATTTAAGCTGCATGTTCTGCTAAGGTTTAAACATCTAGAAGGGTTTGTTCCATACTGGTCAATGATGGGTACTTACATTTTCAAGTATCTGGTAAGTCTAGTTTTCCCAGTGAAGGGAATTGATGGCATCACAAAGACTCCTGGCAGATTCAGAGAGAAATATAGAAAAACACAGAATCTGGACATTGTGTAGTGACGGTTATGCGTATCGGACATCTGGAAGGTGTCAATGGAGGACACAGGTATGTTGTTACTCTCCTCCTTCAGTCATACTGTTGATGAAATTGGAAAGTACTGAAATTGTACTTCGAAATGTTCTTGAACCAGGTGCTGTATCTTATGTTATTTTTATTATTATTATTATCTGTCGTTTGTACTCTGTACCATTTGGTACCAAAATGAGCTAAGTGTTAACCTCCAAGGGTCAATGGTCAGATTCAAATTTAGGTTGAAGCCTAATCTTTTTTGTTAGTGTAAATCATTGATCATTATGACTCTGTAAAGCAACAGCAGTGAATTGGAGCCAGTAGAGTACGTATACTTCACTTCTTGCACAGGGAGGGTAATAAAAGTACACTTGTACGAGTTATCTATTGACATAGTTGTACATTTACAATAGACTTTCATCTCTCGCCTAGCCTTGACTCATAGTAACAAATTAATTTGGTGAGCTTGAAAACCAGAAATTTTAGATACTTTCTGAAGGATTTTCACTGTTACATTTTCTCCAAACAAAGAGGAAAACAGCATCAGGTTCAGCTGCCCATGGGTATGGGACACAAAAAACAACCCCTTTAAGAATTATATCAAGTGTATTATTTTACAAAAAAGATTTGTCTTTCTTATTTCATTTTGTTGTTGTTTATGCAAAACCCCGTATTGCGCCAGATACGCCGGCTTCTACGTTCCAGCTGTGTACATCTTGATATTGAATAGGATAGCTATTTTGATAGCTTGTGGAATAATTCATTCATTCATTGGGACGTGCTGTAATTATGTAAGAATGAACAGCTTGTTGGGACCAGAGGCGACGTCACACTGTGTGAGAGAGAGAGAACAGCTGATGTTACACAACTCTGCAGATATCCAGGATTTGACGATTAGATCAAAACAAAGACAAAAAGAAAGGTAATATTCACTGTAAATGCTAGCATTATCCTAGCATGTACGATGGGTAGTTTGAGTTTAGCATGATTTGCAAGTTAGCATTAATAAAGCAATCTTTGCTGGTATGACTTAAAAGGCCAGTAAAGCTTTAACTGTGAGATTTCAGCACGTCCCATTACTGACCAAATTGGATTTTTATGAAGGATAAAATTGAGCAGGTTTGCTGTGACATGCTCACATCTAACTATCATTTTAGGTTTAGCGGAAGCGTAAGTTAACAGCCAACATGTCTATTGAAGGAAGTTTGTTTTTATAGAAACTGGATATACTTTTTTTTTTTTTTTTTTGCTTCCTCTGTTGTCATGTAAGCGCCTTAATGATTCTAATCTCCTGGTCACACTATTGTCAATCTGCTCTTCTTATCATTTGTTGTTGTAAGACATGAAGCCACAGGAAATGGATGCTCCTTAATTGCATTTAACCAGAAAAACCACACAACTGTGACTCAACAAATATCACAGCAGTGACCCAAAAATATTGCGTAACCTCTCTCTATGCTATGTGGATGTTTCACTCATCTGGGGAGGCTTTATGCCTGTATTGTTCATCCTGTCATCCTGTATTACTTCATTAATTTGGATAACTAGCTGACCTTTCTAAGGAATTCGCAGAACATTGGAATTACAATCATAAATGGTCAGTATGGCGATTTCACAGGACAGTAATGCACCTGGTTTTAGCGCAGCAGAACACTGTGAATTATATCTCACTGATCTCAACACACACACACATTGGGCTGAGCAGGAAGTTCATTATTAGCTCCATGCATACTTCACTGGAGTCGATGTGCACAAGATTCACTGTAATTGCCTCAACTTAAGGCTCTCAAAGTAAGATATCAAGCAGTTTGACGGCAACTTTAAAAAAACAAATCCATCTCCGAACCTCCTTCCACGAGTAAAATCTCCCACATGGTGTGGCGTGTCCTCTGATTAAAACATGAAGCCAATGAAGTTAACTTTGCTTTATGCGTTTTACATAAAGATTAACTGTTTTTTTCATCATTTTTCTGTGGTTGAATGTCTGATCAGTAGAAAACTGGGTGTATTGGCATTTAGACTTGGTAACTTTGGACCATCCCCATCATTGATTGCCTTTTCTTGCAGCATTATTTTCATATGCCACTTTTCTTACTGTTTGTGTGCTGCAGATTTGTCCGTCTTTCTGTCAGAGTAAATGACAAGAGAGACGACAAAGTAGTTACGGACTCCTAAACGGAGAATATTTTCTGTCTTGTCTTTTTGCCAGGAATGAAGACGTACCTCATCTCAGGAAGGAAGCCAGACCATGATGTGCAGTGTGGCTGCTCTCAGGTGGGGCTGCCTGGTGGGGAGTTCGTGGGGGTCAACGTGCCCTCCTGCCCTCAGCCTCGTACCCCGGACCTCATCCACGGAGCAGCACAGGCTGCCGAGTCCCTTCTGCCTCACAAGCCGTCGGACAGAACTGTGGTGAGAACGTACTTCAAGAAAACACTTTGTCTATGGCTTATTGAGTTTTGTCCCATTAAACTGATCACATTAAGGAAATCCCCGTTTGAATAGCTGTACGTACCATCCAACCTCTTTGCCTCTTTCCCAAATGTGATTCATCTTTCATGGTTCAAGGCCCTGAACTGGCACCTGAGCTGTCGCCTCGTTGGCTCAAATTAATACTTTGCGCTAAATATATTAAATATTTTTTTAAAAAATCTTCATGAGAATGGAGAATAAAAGACTAAATTTAGCACGTCGGTCATCAACGTTTTGTACAGAAATCCTCTTGCTGACAGACTCAGGATGCAAAGATGCAGCGGCTGATTTTACTTGATTTGTTTTGAGACGTTCTGAGAAGCTGCAGCTAAAACCCTGGAGCTGGAAAAGGTGCGAACAACATTCTGAGAGTAGTAGTGTTTTCTTTCTTTGTCATTGCCATATGTTTCCTCACAACAATTAATGTGGTTCAGTAGATAATTTTCCTTTGCAGACAAAAGTGTTCTTGTGGTTTTAAGGATAGTTTCTCTGAATATTTGCCTGAAATAGGTGGAGTCACTTTAAACTGAGATGGGTTATTGTACTGTATTCTTTTTATGGATTTAAATTTTCTCACCAAAATGTCCGTTTTGCACATTGACGAGACAGGAAAGCAGCAGTAATGCCTAAATTTACTTTCATTAATTAATTTAAAAAAGATATTGGTAAATAGTTTTGGTCATTTACCAAAAAGATCCAGGCGTCTGACTGGCTGCAGACGGAAACTACAGGGGAAGGGAGACTACCGTGCTACTACTTGACTTATGAGCCTTTGTTCAGCCAGCTGATAGGCAGTGTACAGCAGCATGTGCGGAAGGGGAGGCTCTGCAGTGCTTGAAAATTGCTGCACTTTCTCTGAAATCTCTTAAACCACCCATTATCTTCCGCTTATCCAAGGTCGGGTCGCGGGGGTAGCAGCCTCAGTAGAGCGTCCCAGACTTCCCTCTCCCCAGCCACTTGACCCGACTCCTCTGGGGCAATCCCAAGGCGTTCCCAGGGCCCGCTTCACTGTAGATTCAGCACCAATCCGCCTATCGATCTCCCACTGCCATCTCCCCTCAAGACCCGCGATACTTAAACTCCTCCGCTCAGGGTGGGACTTTGTCCCCGACCCGGAAAAGGCACTCTACCCTTTTCTGCCTCAAGACCATTGCCTCAGTTTTGGAGGCACTGATCCACATCCCAGCTGCTTTGTACTCGGCCTGATGAAGGCCACACATCGTCTGCAAAGAGCAGAGACCTAATCCTAAGGTCATTAAATCAGGTCCCCTTAAAGTTATGAACAGAATTGGTGACAAAGGGCCACCATGGTGGAAACTAGCCCCAACTTATTTATGCCAACGCAGACCAAGCTCTGACAGCAGTCATGCTAAAGCCCGTATCAAAGGACCTGGTTTCTCATACTCCCAAACATTAAGAGGGCTTTGAACTATAGGAAAACAGAGGTGGATCATTTACATGTAGCTTGTTAAAGCCTTGGCACTCTACCTTTTTAACAAACATCTGGCATTTGCCTGGTTCTGACAGACTGAGTGCAATAACAAAGATTTTCAATGTTCGCTGCAGCCCCAAGCGACACCTCAAACTTTGGGCCAGAACTTGAAGAAGAAATATGTCCTGGAACATATCTGCCTAAAAATCAGTAAGAAAAGTGTGCTGCAATTTAAGATCGAGGCAAAACATGTTAAACCCTTTTAGTTCCTGCGACATTTGAAGACATGTGGCAGTCTAAGTCTACCACAATGATTGTCTCTTAGGACAGAACCCTCGACAGCCACAATTTTCACTAAACTGTGCATAAAAATCAGTGTTGTGCTTCTGGAGCTCGAGCAAATGTTGTCATCTGTGAAACCCCACGCCCGCTTTGTCTCCCCAGGCTCCCTGTGTTTTCCATGGCACCGTGCGCTCGTCCGTGGCAGAGCAGGGCGATGATGTGGCTGTTGTGAACGGCTGCCAGGAGGAACACAAGGCCAGCGGCGCCAAGGTACGGCCCACATTAGCGCCGCACTTATCGCCTACTTCTCCAAGCGTTTCCCACTTACTCTACTCGACACGCAGGGCCTCCCGCTGTTTTTTATCGCCTTTTTGTCTCCTCTCAAAAGTTCCTGCCAGGCCACAGCCCGAAAGCGGTCAACGGTCTCCTGAGCCCCCCGCTGGAGGACGCCGTGCGTGCCAGCCAGAGCTCCCTGTGCGACATCCTCCAGGAGAAAGAGAAGAAGACCAGCACCAGCACGGGGACCGGCACAAGCCTCGGCATGGCGGCGGCGGTGGCGGCGGCAGGCACGGGCATGGACCACTCTGCCCTCATCCAGCTGCGTGCCAAGAACTTCAAACGGAAGAGCGATGCCCACTTCGTGGATGTTATCAAGGAGGAAAGGTGAGGAGGCCAGTTAAAGGTGGGGTTTATGAGCCGATAGCGCGGCGGAGAGCAATAAAGCAATCTGGTTTTATAATGAGGGTTTTCGTAAACTTGTCCGCTGGTAATAAACCTTTGAACTGAAGAAATGCAGTGAAATAAAGATCCATGCTGTGCCTTGTGTAGGTATTCATACCCCTTCAGTTTAGTTTTTACATTTTGTCACCTTCCAACCACAAAGGCATCCCTGCAGAATGATACTGCCACCACCATGCTACTGAAATGAAAGATATGTCAGGGGTCACAGTCTTGCCCGGCTGACTAGTTTAGCTAAACGCCCATGTCATGGAGGTTGGTTTCCATTTTGGATCTACACTGAGATTAAATAACGTACAAATGGACTTTTCTTTTTTTTTCTTTACCAATTAATGAACATCTGGATTTTACTTTGGTGTATCTTTATGTGTTTCTTTTTATTTTTTTTAATAGTTTTGTTTAAATGAATACAATCCCAATAAGATACATGGAGATTTGTGGTTGTAACTTAATGTAGCATAAAGTGGTTCAATGGCGGGAATTCAGAAAAGTTGATTTTTTTTTTCTGAATTTTTCCAGTGAGTACACTATGCAGTGGTTCAAACAACAAAGATTAATCACCTGAATTTGTTTTTATTTGTCGTACAATTGGGTGATATGAACAGATAGTCATTTAAAATAAAGAGGCATTTATCTGACTCTCATCTAGTTCTTTATGTGACTTCTCTGCAGTCTGATGGAGGACTACTTTTTCAAGCCGCCCATCAACAAGCTCAGTTTGAACTTTCTGGAGAGGCCTCTGGAGAAGGCGTATCGCAGCAGCTACAAAGAAGAGGTACGCAGACTTGCACACACACACACACACACACCCTTCACTTAGATGGAGGATTTTTTTATTTATTTCAGCTCAACTGGTGATTTTGCAGCTTGCTACTGTATCTAACATGAACATGTCTTTTTCCTTTTTCTCTTCCACGTTCTGACTTTCTTTTTAAGATAACTGAATGATTAATGGACAGGAAAAAAACAAAAACTTTCTTTGTAACACGTCATAACTCCATGCCACAGTGAAGACTTTTACTATAAAGACCAGTTCCAGATGTCCTCTGCTGACCCTGGAGACTTTCAGCCCCCTGCTGTTCAATAAGTGTTACTACAGCCTTAAAAAAAAAACACACAGCACATTGCTTCAGTTTCAGCGTCTCTTCCTTACAATTTATTTTTGAACTTCATTGATAAATTCCAGCACTTGCACCAATGTACATCTCATATCTTCTAGCGTTATACAACCCTGGGTGAAACCTGAACCTAGTTAAACTTATCAATGTTTTGCTTATAAAACACAAACTCATTCATATCATGTAATATTTCACTTTAAGGGTGCATTCCGCTTTAATCAAACTTTAGTTGGTTTATCTGGAAAGTCTGGATCTGCAACCCGCCTGAAAACCTAGATCTCAGTTTGGCTGAAGTGAACTCTGGTGCGTATGTGAATGCAGATCGGACTGGAGATGGATCCAACTGTAGCGCAGGGCATTCTGGGTAAATTCTAACAAAACAAACACGAGAAGCTAGTGCTAGCGAGAGCGATGACTCTCGGTATTTTGCCAAAGACAAAAGAGAAATCCCACAACCGCTAAAATCTGATGCGACTTAGTTTTTGCTTACATCTTGTGAAGAAGGAAGTTGTGCTCAGCGACTTCTTCGGGCGTTTCATTGAGTGGTTCTCGGTTCGGCGCCACCACAGGTGAGGAGGGGGGAAACAGGTTTTTCGAAGAGTTCGGATTGCTTCACATAGTGTGGTGTGAAAAGGGAACCGCACCCGATCGAACCGAGTCGACAGGACTATCTGTTATGAGCTTAAATTCTTTCGAATGCGATGACGTTTTTGCTCGCACAGACACACGGTGGCGAAACGCCTCCTCGCCTTCATCTCGGGAGACAATCCAATCTGTTTCAATCTTCTTTTCTGTCCAGGTGAAGAACCAGGTTCCTGTGCAGACGTTTGCCAGCCCCACTTTTAGTTCCTTCCTGGACGTTCTCCTCAGCTGCTTCGTCTTCCTGGCCTTGACCGTGGCCTGCTTCCTTCCGTCTGTGGTGGAGCCGGCCACGGCGGGCCCCCCGGCGCTCGCTGCCCTGATCCTGGCTCCTCTGGCCGGGTTGTTGGAGCTGGCCTCGCTGGTGTTCTCCATACGGTGAGGCTGGGTGGTCTAGACAGATAAACCGCTTCATGGAGGCTCGTGTGAATGTGCTTTTTATAGGGGTGATGGTGCTCATAAGTTTGACATCAGAGTATAGAGTAAAAAAAAAAAAAAGTGAACATAATACAGTCCCTGTTTTAAAGCATTTTGCATTGCAGACGATGAAGGTATGTAAAAAACCTTTAAGTAAGGTCATCTTCAAACTGGAAACAGTGTCAAATCCATTCTAAAAATTTTGGTACATTCATTCTGCTACAAAATAAAAGCAGCTAAAGCATTTTTTAATGTACTTTATTATTCAGACTGTAAGTTTCACTTTTTATTCATAGTTCCATCGACATCTTATAGTCAGGGGCGGCTTATGTGTGTTGCTATTTTCCTCTTTATGATGCATTTTTTTAACTAATACAACTTATACTCCAGAGTGAAGTATAGCCCAAAAAAACCAAAAACATTATGCTTATTTATTTATTTTTTTAAGTTGATCAGATTTCTGGGAATTTTTTGGGCATTGTTACAGTGTGGAACAAGTAAGGAATATGTGCAAAAACACCTCCTTCCCACTGTTAGTGGATGATTTGTGATGGTGTGGGTTTGTTTTTCTACCAGTGGTCCAGGGGGTCTTGTGTGCAAAGTATCTCTCCCAATGCGGTCCATCCAGGATTGGTCCGTTCCATCTCTCATATGCTCCAACTTTACAAAATAACATTTTCCCCACTGAAAAACAAATGTACTCAAATGAATTTGTTTTTGTTTTGTTTGTTACTTTTCAGTGACAGATTATGCTGCTGAAATCAAAGGTGGTCACATTTAATGGGGTTTTACAAATTTGTCAGCACCTGGATAAAAGTCAATGCCTGAAAAAAGTCAGTTATTTATAGCTGACTTTTTTTATTTTATTTTTATTTTTATTTTGTCTCTGCCGTCAGTTAGCAGTTAGCAGTTAGCAGCGTATTAGTACCGAGTTCAGACTTGAACCCGCCCCAAAACATTGTTAGCTTTTCCAGCACTCATTAGAGAAGAAACTTTGCAGTCATACTTTGGTATAAATGTGCAATTAATCTTGAACAGCAGTGTTGTTTCAGCACGGCGTGTAATGGCAGCACCCCGCTGCACTTTCTTTAATTAAAAACAGACATGGGATCTGGAGAAAAAATACGTATTTTATCCGAGTTTGTTTTGCAGCTTCAAACTTTTTTGGGGGTACGCATCCAGTAAACGCTGGAGTTTTGCTGTTTGATATTTTTCTCCCTCCTCTTGATTATTTTCCTCCCTCTCTTCTCTTGCAGCATGACCTTCCACCTGGAGGAGCTGAGGAGATGTACTCGCTCCCTGGCCTTGCTGGTGTCCGGCTGGGTCTCTCGTCATCTGATTGGCGCGGTGTTGGTCTCCCTTCCCGCCGTCTCCGTCTTGTCCCACGTCAGCGCCCGCCTTCCCCTCCAGGTAAATCCAGTTGGTTGGCAAGAACATCACTTAAATTCAACTGAGGCAGAGAAATACTTCCTTACGGTGAAAGAACATAAATATCTACCAACTGTATAAAGAAACAAGATCAAAAAGAATTAGACTAAATCTGTGTTTAACGTAACAGAGGATTGGAAGTAATACTTAAAAAAAGAGGTAACTTTTTTTTTTTGCGCATGTCAGAGTCTAGTCTTCTTTCAGCTAAGATTTTTGACATTTCTGCTTTTTTGTTTTCTTGGAGAAATGTTTGATAACATTTAAGTTTTCCAATCTTTCATGTCTTTGGCATTTTTAAGAAGCGTAAAGGATCGAAGTTGCAGGAGCTCATATAAAATGGGAGGACCAAAAAAATTGAAATTAGGCATAAAATATTTAATCTTATTAAGGTGTTTATCCATGATATTTGATTGTTACAAATCTCCGTGTGGATATAGTCAAATCCCTTCAGCATCTTGGTTTGAAATCAGCTGTTTTTTCTCATTTTGAGGTTAAACCTCTAAGGAAATTGCATTGAAGCATCTTGGAGTTGTACACAAATGTATATCCTGCAGTGGAGGCACAATCACTTTTAATAAAAACTGCCTTTTTGTGAAAATACTTTATTAAATGCAAGCCATAAAGAAAAATTAGTTATTCTTTTGATTAGTTATATTTTTCAGGCTTCAATATAAAGTGACAGTAGTGTTGCAGCGCAGACTGTTTAATAGCCGGTTTGCATGTTCGATCATTTCAAGAGGTGCCAAAGTAAGGGAAATCTCATTTCATGATCATTCACTGCATGTTGCCTAGCAACAATGAGTAATCAAACAAAAGGAGAGTTGATCATTTCTACGGCACACTTGACATTCATTTACCCCTGGTAAAAATAGGTAAAGAGCCTTAATTATTAGCAGTTAATTCATTTCTTTTAGTCCGGTGGCTAAATGCCAGACTGAGTTTTTTTTTTTTCTTTTCTTCAAATGTTTATTTGATTATTTGATATCAACGCGTGAAAAACGCACACATTTTTCCAGTTGCACAATTACTGACAGCCCTACTGTCGCTGGATCTCTTTGAGGTTCTCTCCTGTAACATTTCAAAGCATTGAAGAATAGAGAGAGTTTTTATTCTACAAATAAAATCACAGATGCAGATCTGCTTTTTAGCTGATACTGAAACAAAAAAAGAAATCTGATCATAAATCTAAATGGGAAATATACAGACATGGAGAAACCTGATCTACCCTACGACTCAATGCAATATAAAAACACCCTCTATTTTTAACAATATTTATAATAATCGAAACCAGAAGTTCCTCGCTGTCTGACACTAAATCAGACTAAACTTGTTTTGTTCTGCTAGATGTGACAAAATTATTTCTGTTTGCTCAGTACTGAAATATTAAGAGAGGTTTTTTTTTTAAAATTACTTAAATTAAGCTATTTGCATATAAGTCCTCATTTAGTAGGGTTGCATTTAGACACTGCGACTTGGGTCAAACATCTCGGATATCTCATAATAGTTTGCTGGAATTTTGTCCCATTCCTCCTGAGGCCAACGTTTCAAAATCTCTTTGCAAAGAGACACTTCCACGTGATTTGAGAATTTCCGATCGCTTTTGATTAGATTTATTAAAAAAGCGTTGAGGAAAACCAGATGAAAGTAAAACCACTGAAATAATTACTGATGCCTCTGTTGCTTAGGGGTAACCGCTCTGACGTTTTACCCTCCACCCCAGGTGACCATGTTCCTGTGCTGCGCCGCCATCTTGGCCATAATCCAGTACTGTAACTTCTGTCAGCTGAGTTTTTGGATGAGGTCCGTCTTCGCCACCATCACCGGACTCGCTCTGCTGCTGATGCTGTACAGTCCTGTTCACAGGTACGGTTACATCTCACCTGCACCTCCACTCGCTAAGTTATGTAGACATTATCAGCCATCACGTAGAATTTATTCATCTCTGATGCGATTTCAACAGAAATCAGCCAATTTAACCACAGAAGTTTGAATATCTCATTTTCACTATGCTGAACCGAAGCATATATTTGGCGTGTGTGTGTGTGTGTGTGTGTGTGTGTGTGTGTGTGTGTGCGTGTCTTGGTGTGTGACTGACTAGTCCTTTCTCCTCGCTGACATCATTCTCATCTCCTTTCAGCTCAAGTAATAACACCGTGCCGGTTCATGGGTGAGTGTTTCCATAGAAACAGAGCGGTTTGATCGAAGACTGACATTTGAGGGGGTCAACAGGAGCGACAGCTCTGTTCTATATTTCTCATTACTACAGCTCTGTTTGGCTTTTGCTCTTTTTTTTGCTTTCATCTGCTCTTTATTGTGCTGCCTCTCTCTCTCTCTCTCTCTCTCTCTTTCTCTCTTTCTCTGTGCAGCAGTAGTAATGGCTGCTAAATGCCACTCGTGGTGAAAATAACTCATCCAGCTCAAACTGGCTTGAATTTTTGTGTTCGAGATTTAATTAATCGCAGTGTCTGGAGAGGAAAATGGCGTAGTTCTTCTTTTAAAGGAGCTCATTTCATTACACCTGCTGCTAGATCGCAACATTATTCCACACTAGAGGGAGATTGTAGCTGGTTAGTTACAGTCGTAAGATTCATAAGATTGTAGCGTTGTTTTTTTGGGGGGTTTTTTTGGGTTTTTTTTTTTAATCTGTAAAAGAACGATTTCTAAGAAGATGGTTTTCATCAACCTCATGAGATATGTTGCAAAGCACTTGTGTTTTCTTTGACTGTGCATCTTTTCAGCCTTGAATTCTGAAAAGCCTGTTTTATTATCACACGTCGAGTTCATTATTCAGATCCCGTTCAATGAATCTGAATATTATAAAAAACAGTCAGTTTATTTCAGGAACTTTATCGTTAAGTGAAACACGTCATATAAATTATTTACACACAGATGGATGCTTGAAACCTTTGTTTCTGTTAATTATGATTATTTTTCACTTAGTCATTGAAAACTAAGTGAAAAAGTTATTTAAAATTCTAATTTTAAATTAGAATTTTTGTATTAATTCCAATTTGTAATTAGAATTAATACAAAAAAATGAAATTGGGTATGTAGCCGTAATGAAAAGTATGTTTAATACCTGCTTAAAGGTTGTCAGTTTTGTAATGTGACAAATTAGGAGAAACCCTGAAAATAGTGAAAACAGTGGATCCCTCTTAGAGAAAGAAAGAAATATTATCGGGGTTCTCTTTGTTGTTTTTACCTCTTTAGTATTGATTTTTTATTTATTTTGCATTTCATCAATTGTCAGCATTTAGTTGTGAAATCTTTTGGTCAGTAAATATAAACGGTGTACTTTATGTTATGGATCTTGAAGGTAACATCCGTCTCTTCTGGTCCGGCCGCGCCGTTGGGTGCGTCCTCCTTTGCCGGTCTAATTTTCATCCCGTTTCCTCCAGAAACAGGCTGAACGACTCCGCCTCCAGCGAGTTGACCCCAGACACGTCGAGGCTCTCCGACTCCCTGGTCACGGAGGCCATCCTGGCCTTCTTCCTGCTTCTCCTTCTGGTCTGGTTCCTCAATCGTGAGTCCGAAGTCAGCTACCGCCTTCATTACCACGGCAACGTGGAGGCTGACAAGCACCGCTCCAAAATCCAGACGATGCGAGACCAGGCTGAGTGGCTGCTGGGCAACATCATCCCCATCCATGTGGCCGACCAGCTCAAGGTCTGCCTCGCTTGCTTGTTTAAATTGTTAAAGATAATGAGAAGAGGTGCTGTAACGATTTAAAGAGTGAGATTGTTTTAATTTGTTCTGTCCTCCCCCCCCCTCTTTTTTCTCTTTTGCTCAGGAGACCCAGAGCTACTCCAAGAACCACAACAGCGTGGGGGTGATCTTCGCCAGCATCGCCAACTTCAGCGAGTTCTACGAAGAGAGCTACGAGGGCGGGAAGGAGTGCTACCGCGTCCTGAACGAGCTGATCGGAGACTTCGACGAGCTCCTCCGCAAGCCCGAGTTCAGGAGCGTGGAGAAAATCAAGACCATCGGCTCCACCTACATGGCGGCGTCGGGGCTCAACGTCCAGCAGACGGGGGACGACGAAGACGAGTCGCCCCACGCGCACCTGAGGGCGCTTTTCGATTTTGCCCTGGAAATGATGGGCGTCCTGGACGACTTCAACAAGAACATGCTGGGGTTTGGTTTCAAGCTGCGCATCGGGTTCAACCACGGGCCCCTGACAGCGGGGGTGATCGGCACCACCAAGCTGCTCTACGACATCTGGGGGGACACGGTCAACATAGCCAGCCGGATGGACTCGACCGGCGTGGAGTGTCGGGTGCAGGTGAGCGAGGAGAGCCACACCGTGCTCAGCGCCATGGGCTTGGAGTTCGACTACAGGGGGACGGTCAATGTCAAGGGCAAAGGCCAAATGAGGACTTTTCTCTACCCGAAAAGCGGGGAGAGCTTTTGCCAGGACCAAACGGAGCAGGCAGCCGGAGTTGGACCGACGATATTAACTTCCAGTAAGACTTCCTCCTCTCTTCCCAATCAGTCCTCTCCGCCCCGAAGCACTGTAAGGGCTGCAGGAGCAAAATCCGAGCCCGACCCGGCGACGAGCGTAGAAGAGAGGGATGAAGGATACAGGGACTTAGCACACAACCCTGAGGAGTCCCGCGACAGACACTTCAGCAGCCTTGCACGCTCCGAGCTAGGCCCAGCTGCGCAGACGGATCCCACTCCTCTCACGCTTCAGGAGGAGGAAGAGGCGAACGAGCTGACGAAGCTCAACGAGGAGTTTTACGCTCGTCTCTGATCGTAGATCCCGCCATTCTTCCATCATCTTCTTGTCCCCCGCTTCCACCTCTTTAGGACCGATTACAGATGCCGGCAAGGACGTCTCTTCCTTTCCTCCTTTGGCACAGAGGAAGCAGCGGACTGTTTTAACGCACACTGCGGCTTCGGCGGCTTGAAATTGGGGCCGGGAGGGCTGCCGCCACCGCCGCCGATCTTCTATGGGAGCGTTGCCCGAGCGGCTCTAACCGTGGATTTTGGAGCTGTGCTGAGCACAGCGGCTTGTCGCGATGAAAAAGCATGAAGAAGGAGGAAAAAGGAACACTTTTAAGGTGTTATGTCTTTTCTTAATATTTTTATTAAGTGCCTTCAGGACTAGAACAGTGAACGAACAAATATGAAAAGTGAACAAGAGTTGAACAACCCAGACTACAGAACGTGCTGTAGTCTCTTATTTCATCCTTTATTTTTTAATGCAAGTATTGTTTTTCTTCTTTTTTTATTTTTATTTTTTATAAATCATTACCTTTGTGCCATATCAATCGCTAAGGGAAAATCATTTTAGTTTTTATGTGAGTGCCAACGCTGTGTTATGGGCTTAGTGGGAAATTAGGGGAAAATTGAGGGAATTACACAAAGCAGTGTTAATATTACATATACTGCTTTGACATAAGGGCCTAAATACAGTACTCATTTATGCCCAGAGATTCACTTATAAGATGATATGCTGCAAAAGCAGGCTGCTTCGATGATTTAAAAAAAAATTTTTTTTAGCTTGTGTAGCAACTTGACGAACATTTTAAGCACAGTTCTTGCACAGTGTTTTTGTTTTATTTTTACCACTTGTATTTAGCAGTTTGTACAGCTTGATTGCTTCTTAAGAGACGTTGGGGAAAGATCTTACAGTAAAAAAAAAAAAAACTAAAGAAGCACAAAAGCTTAGACACATAAGGGAAAATAGATCTGAACAAGATGTGTTTCTGAAGCAGGGACACCATCGGAGAACAGGAAGGCACTTTAAACACCCACAGTGCCTTGCAAAAGTATTCATGCATCTTGAGCTTTTTTTTTTTGTTGTTGTTGTTGCATTTTTGTCATTTTCCAGTTTCCTCAATGTATATAATTGGGATTTTATGCAATAGATCAATACGAATTAGTGTAAAATCAGTACAAATATCGTTGAGAATGATTGAATGAAATCTGAAAAGTGTGGCAGTCATTTGTTGTCAGCCCTCCCAAGTTAACCCCTCGTAGAACCAACTTTTTGGTGCAAGTTCCTTTACACGTCTAGAGACTTAAGTATTCTTCTTTCCAAAAACGACACAGGCTCAGTCCCACTGAGAGCTTTAGTGAAAAGAAAAGGCAATTCTAAGCTCTTGCGCTGATTCCAAGTCAAATTTTCACTTTATTTAGGTCATTAAGACATGAGCAAGCTTTGGCCCAAATCGTTCCTGTGTACCTCTGGCTCAGTTTCACGCTGAAAGGTGAACCTTCAGTCTTTGTGAATTCCTAACAAGTTTTTCTTCCAAGATTTGGAGCTGCTTACTCCATCCTGAAGAAAAACATCCCCACATTTTATTTTTTATTTCAGCCTTGAGGCATTCTGAATATAGACCAAAACGTTCAGATTTGAGTGTCCTTGGTGAAAACGTGAATTGCATCGGATTAGTTGTGTTGAATCGTTTTTTTTTTATATATATATAATTTAGTAAGCGATTAATCATTAAATGGAGAATAGAGATTCAAAAAAAAGAAAAAGAAAACAACATAGTCAAAGCAGTAATTAAGCCAAAACTGTACAAAAGATATATACATTTTATACTTATGAGTTTAAAAAAAAACTTTATCAGTAAATATATTTTACCCAGAATTTCTCAAGTGACAAAGTGTTAGCTTTATTCTGCTCAAATCTCGTAAAATAAATAAATAAATAAATAAAATCTCGTATTAAGTGGATTTTTCTGTCCAATTATTGATTGGTTAATCCGAAAAAAACAATCAACAGTCTAACCCTACAACATATTGATTAAGTTAGGCTGAGCTTTTTCACATGTTGATGTTAGAAGTATTTTATTTAGCTTTGCTACAAATGATCAGTCACTAACAGAATGCTATCTTGTTGCATTTAAGGCAATAAAATGTTTATTTTCTTATTTTAAAAAAGGAATTAAATTATTTATCTGTATTTTTAATGTATTTCCAATATTGTTTGAAGTAAGCGTAAATAGTTAAATAAAAACTCTGCAGAATTTGCCCATTCTCTGTCTGATTAAACATCAGGATAAATGATAAAATAATCAATTACCAAAATAATTGGTTAGCTGCAGGCCTATCCTCATCTTACTAGGATGAATGGATGCACACACCTCTTTAATTCTCCACCAATCTGTGCTGGTCTGTCACATGAAATCCCTCGCTTCGCTTCAGCACATTGAGGTTTCTGCTTGTAACATGACAACATGTGAAAAAGCTCGATGACTATGAGGATACTTCTGGAATGTGCTGTCAAGTGGAACCATGATCTGCTTTTTGAGGATGCAGTATACTCTCTTCCCCTCCTGGATTGAGAACGTGAAGGAGCAAATTCAAAACCAAAGGTTTTTTTTAGTTTGCTTCACCTGGAAGCTTGTCTACAAGTGAGATGGGAGTTTAGAAATCAAATCAACTTTGGGGTGTTGTGTACCTTTAATCGGGAACGTGAGGAACAATCGCAGTCCACACGCGCCTGTTCTGTGTCCAGACACAGCTCATCTACAGTTCACTGTGTGTTAAACCTCTGAGTCAAACTGTGTGACGCTCCATTGGTCACCTTTACTGCTTGAAACAAAGGAACAACAACAAAAAAAAAAAAACTGAAATAAAATGAATATAATTTCCCTACTGTGGGACAACAAAGGATACTTCTATTCTGTTGAGTTAGCTGAATTTGAGTTTCGCACTACAGTTTGCTGTTGAAGTGTTGGGACATTTCACGGCTTCTTCCCCGGGGAAGGAGCCCTCTACTGTATCGATATTGTGCCACTTTAATGGAGTGATCTGTAAGTGAAGTGCAACAACACCTAGTTGATTGTTTTGTGGTGCCTAAACTTATGGCTGTTTTTTCTTTGTTTTTGTTTTTTCCTTTTTCAGTATTTTAGTACACTTTTTGTTTTTGTTTTTTAAATAATACATTTTTCATAAGGACGATTTGATTATGATTGTATGTTTTAAGAAAATGGAGCTCCCACAACGTTTGCTGCAGGTTGGAGTTGACAGATTTCACGCGGTTGAAATCCAACGGGGTTTCGCATCGAATCACTGCCGCAGTTTGCTCTTTTGCCCTTTCACTTCCCCCTCATGTTCGGTTTCTTCTCCTCAAACCACATGTCTCTCTCTTGTTGTGTGTGTGTGTGTGTGTGTGTGTGTGTACTGTGAGACATCTAACTTTTACCTAAAGTAAATAAGAGAAAAGATGCAAAAGGAAATCCTTGAGATTAGGCAATCTTCAGTGTTTCATTTCTTTGCTGCTGCTGCCTCCTCGTTTGTACAGGAATTACATTATTTACATTTCTCTGTTAGAGCCGGGCTGGGAGAGGGAGGGGGAGGGAAGAGCATGTGTTGTCATTGCAGAAAAAATGTAAAAGGGAAAAAGACCTTCTCTATTCTCAGTACCTGTCAGGAGTATTTATATCGCCTAGACGTTTTCACATCGCGTCTCATTACAACCACAGACTTGAGTGTACTTTATCGGGGACTGCATGGGAACAATTTTCAAGTCTTTCCACAGATTCTTTGTTGGATTCAGGTCTGGACTTTGACTGGGCCATCCTAGCACATGATTGTGCTTTGATATAAGCCATTCCATCATAGCTCTGGTTATTAGTTTTAGGGCTTCTTGTCCAGCTGGAAGATGAACCGTCACCCTGGTCTTAAGTGTTTTTGTCTAACGCTGCTTTTAACTTCTCCGCAACATTTTCCCTCAACCCGTCTACTGTGCTTCTTGGTCAATTTGTGGCTGTTTCCTCACTAATGTTCTCTCTCTAGCAGCTGGATTTCTACTGAGATTAGATAGATTCTTATTTTATTAGTGGGTTACTTCTGAATGCAATAGAGTAAGGTGCAGTATGTAACTTTTTTGAACAATATGTTTATGTATTTATTTTTTTACCCATTTACCATATTTGTTTAAATTGAGACCAAGTAGTGTTGTCACTCAAGTGCTTGTACACGCTGCTAAATGTGCATGCATTTAGCACCATTGCAGGAAAATAGTTTATTTTCCGTCACTGGTGGCCGTGCTGACTAGCCTGAGCATTCACAGCAGGCTTCGGTGTGGAGGAATGTAACAGAGAGCAAGAGGGGGAGGGTTTGAACTGTGCATACACAAGCATGATTGACAGCGCAAAGACCTTCCTCCTGACTCTGATTGGTTGTTTCTGCAGATGACAATCGGACCACAAGCAGGAGGCAGTGGAGTTTGATTTTTTTTATTATTTTTTTTCACATATTATTCAACTCATTTTATACTGTCAAAACGTAGCGACAGTTTTAATAATTATGTGTAAGACATATTGTTTTAAAAGTTACACACTGCAACTTTAAAGACTTATCTAAAAACAAAAGAAAATAAAGCCACATATCATTTTCTGCCCACTTCACAGTTATGTGCTACGTTGTATAAAGTCCAGATAAAGTACATCAAAGCGTGTGGTTGTAATGTGGCAAAATTAAAAAAAAGTTCAAAGGCTGTGAATACTTCCGCGAGCCTCCATATCCATCTGCCTCATCTGTAGCATAGAAAGACGTTTGGTTACCTCTGCCACTGGGCATCCCGCGCATACACAATCAGTGCCTTTTTTTTTTTTTTTTTCTTAAATTGTTGTGTGTGTGAAGTGTGGTTATAGTGTCAAATGATTTAACCCTAATTGCATTAATACCATGAGAATCCAAAGAAGCATCTTCAGCAGACGTCACAGTAGCTAGAGACAAAAATAGTTATGTGAGACTTCAGTCATAAGCTCTCAAAATGTTTTTTTTTTTTGTACACTTGTGATTCATATTCCCAGATCGCTCGCTTTTGATGAGCCACAGCACAAAAAAAATAAATAAATAAATAAAGTTGGAGAAAATACTAGGTCTTTTGTGAAGGAAGGTTTCACACACATTTTCTTGACGACCTTTACGCCTTATGTTGTTAAGTAATCCTGTGTGAGTTTTAGGCCATGGCAGCACAACATACAAAGAAAAAAAAGAAGAAAAAAAGAGATTTCACAAGTTGACAAGTGCACCACCTTTCCAGTAGCACACATCTGTATACAGCCACAAATAAAACATTACATTGAAAACTACCGAGTCTGTGATTTGTGTACCAAGGAGAGGAGTTTGTCTCGACTGCATGCGAGTTCTCTTGTTCCTTTTGATTCTTCACTATACTCGCACTGTAATCGTTTCTGGACTAAGAATGAAGAGTTTGTTCAAAGGGAATCAGACGATCCAGTCACAGACTTACTTTTACGATTACAGCGATCAATGCTCAAAAGTAAAGAGCCAAGCCCATATCATGACACTGCCTCCACTGAGCTTCGAATGCGGGTTAAGTCTGATGAAATCTTTTAGGTTTCCATTTATTTGTCATTTAATTTCATCACTGTGTGTTGGAAAACCCTCAGCATGCATCAGAAATAAGATTTGGTTGTGTAAGAAAAAGAAGCGCCAGTGAAACAGCATGACTCCATTGTTCGTCTAGATGATGACGTTAAAGCAGCTCCCACTAATATTCTGGATGTTCCAGAGTAGAGTTGGTTGATTTTGAATGCATTTGCTATATTTTCATAACAGAGATTCACGGTGTGTTATCTGAGTGCATCACCTTATGCGTCTTTTATCAACACATGGTCCTGAAAAGCACTCATTGTTTATTTTATTGTAATATTTTATTCATTTAATTTGTTACATTTAATTTAATTGTTTTTTTGTTTGTTTTTTTACATGTGCATGTGTCAGAAAAGAGAAAGGGGTGTTTATTAGCGAACTGTTCAATGTGTGTATTGGCTTAAGAGGGAGTCATAATGTAATCCAGTTCTTTTTTCCAGTATGAAAGAAATAAATACTGAAGCAGAATACTGCAGATCAAAATGCAGAACTCAAGATCCACAACATGCACACTGATGTCTAATCAAAACCTGCTGCTGTCGTGTGTTCCTGCATTGTTTCAAGATGCCTTGTTAATATAACGGATGCCTTCTAAAACTTGCTGTTCATTGGCCTATGGGCTTAAGAGGATCAAAAACATCCACAGCATCCTAACATAATGCTGAACAAACCTACAATGGATCTTTAGTGTGTAGAATGGAAAGATAATATTTTTCTTCTGGTTTATAAGCAATTTTCATTATAAAAAGTATCAAATTATTTTGTATTTTGTTTATGACAATGTTAATAGAAAAGAACTTAATGTAATCACAGAATTCTTACTAAGAAGTTCTTTGCCTGATTTAGCTAATTAATTAAGTTAACAAATTAGAGAATTGCCCATTACTCTAGGTTTTAGAAAATTAATATGGAAAAAAATTAGAAAAATAATATACTCTTTTCAATAAAATGTTTTCACAAGATGAAATCTGGAAAAAGCACAAATACATACAAAAGTATGAATATGAGAACATTAGAGAAAATAAAATGAAGGATCAAAAGAACAGTACATATAGAAAAGGAAAAAAAGCAAAGGCAGATAGTTGTAAATATGCTTATTTTATTTCACAGGAGTGAGGTTCTAAAATATTAATTCTGTTCATCAGAGAGCCATACAGGTTTGCATTCAATATTTCAAAATAAACATTTTCCCGTGTTTTTTTTTTTTTTTTTTTTAATTGTCATTCACTTTATTTACATTTACAGCGGTGGAAAAAAAATTAACGAGCACTATGAATTGCTTCATAATTCATAGTGCTTGAGCGCCCCCAGCGGCGCCCAGCGGCAGTGTTTTTACGCAGGGCGTGATTGTGCGGCCCCTCCCCCTCCACAGTCGATCTGGAAAAGAAAAAAAAAAACTTTTTTGTATCGAAGGAATCAACAGCCGCCATCTTGTCGTGGCTCGGAATTGGGATTTCGATCCAACACTGGGTTTCGCGTAGAAATACAGCATCATTACCTGGCTATGACAGCGTCCTTCTGTCGAAAACGAAACCTTAACGTCGCTCCCGGAACATTTTGTGCAAAAAAACTGGAATCGGAACGGTGGTCGTCGGGCAGAATTGCTCCGTATATCTGATTTCCCCTTCAGAGTGCGGCGATTCGAGCCCCCTGTCGCCCGTTCGGGAGCAGCATTGTTTACCGTCGGCAAGCGGAGGAGCAGGTCGCGGCTTTCGAGGAGGATTTTTCAAAAAATTGCATTTTTGTGCAAATGTGCATTTTTGCGGAGCTTCGCGCGATTTTTGCATGAAGAAATTTGACGTCACGCAAAATGGGTACTTTAAACATTTAGAAATTACGACTTTTTGCCCGATATGCAGCAATCTCCCTGATTTATCCGGATTGACTCGTTGAAGCTCGATTTTTACATGGGGACTCTTTTATTTTGGGTTATTTAATGGTAATAATGTGGGTGTTGGGTGTTGGATTATCATGGGGTGAATGGCGGTGGCGGAGCGGGGCGCTATTGCATCTCTTTTGAAAGACGTTGACTCTTAACAGCGAGGAGTAGCTAACAGTTACCAGAGCTGGTAGCAGGCAATTAGCCAGTTAGCTAACTAAGCTGCCAACTTGCTAATGTGCTAACTGGGAAGGCTCCGGCTGATAGAAGACAAACTTCCCTGTCATAAGTTAGTGCAAAAATAAAGAAGCCAGACAGACTCTGAAGACAACTATGGCTGAAAACCTGCTGGATGTTGGACCTCCCAGCTCCAAGCGACCGAAACTAAATTCACCTGCCCTATCAGCGTCTGATGGACAAGGTAAGGCCTGAACACGCTTTCTAAATAGCAAAAAACTATTTTGACTATTCGCACTCACCATTAGACCCTCTGGTATAGCTTACTAACTCCTACGTATCAACCAAGAGGCACACTTTCAGATTTGATAACAGGTGAGTTCGGCAAACTGGTGGGCTGGCTGGTTTACGGTACTGTTATGGTTTCGTTCTCTCTGCACAATCCCTGTTTACGTCGACGCATTGTTGGGTAGCATGGCATTAATTCAGTCTGGCAGACCTGCACAACTCCAGTCCTGGACACATAGCTGCAGTCAATAGCAAGCTTCCTGTGTGTTGTTAGCTAGCTCGGTCCGTTCCTCACTGTCATTTCAGCTCGTGCGTGTGTTGAGAAAATAAGACAATAAACCAACGATATTTATGCCCATACGCCTTTAAAAGTATTGCTATATGTGCTTAAACAAAATGTCTACAGACGTGCTGTGTCCGGATTGAAAATAAACTATTTCATTTGAAACATCCATAAAACAACTTCAAAAGGATGCTAAATCAACTGTGTTGGGTGAAAACCTGTGATTCTAGGGTAGTTTGTGTCCTTAATTAGCACTGCAGCCCTTGAAAACTTGATTATAAATAAAGAACATTAATTTACAATTATTATTATTTTTTTAATTGTCAAGACATTATATGCTAGATTAGGCATTTCCTTGCAAGTACCAATTTCTAAGTCCAATGCTACTTTAGACCAAATCTGTAAGCAATATAACAAATGCAAGTAAGACAAAAATGCCATATTGCTAACAAGAATTTTAAAAATTATATTCTGGGAATTTGTGCCTTGTTGTTGAAAATTCTACATATAGAAGTGAATCAATGAAAAAGCTATAGCTAGTTTAGAGGTGAAAATACAGTGAGGAGCGCAAGAAACTGGCTGATATTAGCGTCCCTTCTCTAACTGCAGCTTTATGTGTTTTTCTCAGCATGTGCTTAAAAATGTAGGGTTACATGTAAAGTTAGAAGTGTAGAAACTTTTCAGAAGAGTTGTACTCTAAATTTCTCTCCTAAAGAGCAATACAAAAACTCTCAAGCGATGCCAAGATCAAGTGTCTATGTTCTAAATTAACATTTTTACCATGACGCTCATGCTGATTTCACTTCTCTCCAGGAATTCAGGTGGTTTTGTTGCCTCCAAGTACTGCAAATGAATAAAAAAATAAAAAGTGCGTGCAGCCGGTTCTAATTTTGAATCGAGCGGAGAAGGAAGGAATCCGAGGACAATCACTATTCTGTTCTGTTCAGCCTCAATAGTGAGACTTAATGACATACTCGGATTATCAAAATCACTTTAATCAGCAGAAATCATCCCGTTCCTTCTTGTAAAATATTTCGTAATTGAAATCGATAATGGAAAATATATACTTTTTTTTTTTAAACAAATACTACAGCTTACCTTCTTGTTGACTATAAAGAATGTAAATGCTGAACTTCAGATAAAAACATCTACTCATTCATCAAATCACTTGATTTCTGGGATAAAGGTAGTTGAAAACATGACCTCACTTAATATTTGGTTGATTTAAAAACAACAACAAAAAAAATCTACTTGCCCCAAGTAAATTAAATAAAACCCTCATCCGTAACCCCTTTCTATGTTGCTGAGAAATAATCATCTGGATATAAGAGCTGCACAATATATCAAATTGCAATCAGCATCACAAAGTCAGTTTACAGAATATTGCAAATAACTGCTTGGAGGCAATATTTGGTGAAATACTCCCCATTTCCAGTGACTGGCATTCACACTCTGCATATTTTAGCAATATATTTGCCAGTTATACGGATTCTAAGCGCCCTTATTGCTCACGCCTGATCTTTATGTTTATTGGCTGAGACGCTGAAGCTCCTGGAGAGTAATGTGGGTGATTGTAAAGAAATAAAAGTTAGAAAAAATGCATTTCAATCATACGATCATCACTGCAGTTTTCAGCAATAGTATTGCAATTTCATCCCAGTCTAGCAGAAATGGTTCCGCTGATGACAGATGAAGATGTTTGCCGTTTAAAGATGTTTGAAAAGTGTTGCGCTACTGCTCTATCGGAGGACGATGTTACAGGTGTGGTGGATGAGAAAAGGGCTCAGTGCCAGAGCTTTGTGTAGCCTCTGATTTATAAAAACTAGACATGCATGTGTACACAGGCAAACCAGAAAAATGCAACACACGAGTGTTGTCTCCGTCATCTTCAAAATATACACTCAAAGAAATCGAAGGAGAGTTTGATAATCTCCTTTTTGGTGTAGATTAGTGAGCTGCCTCCTTTTTTAAGCCTCTTTTTGCTTGAGTTCTTACAAATGCCTCACACTGCTTTTCTTTTTTTTTCTTCAATAGGCATCTCTCTTGAAATGCAGCATTAAAATCTGCTTTATGCTTTGCATAAAAGTAGCTTGTAGTTTTCTCTTGCAGGCAGTGGTCTATTGGAGGCATTCATTTAAATCCATTCTTGCAGTTCGCCAGAATTCGATTGTGTGCAGAGATTAAATTTTTTTAGAGCTCCAAGGTCCTTTTCGTTTTTATTTTTACTTCTTTGCAATAGATGGCAAGTAGGGGCGGGCGATATGCACTTAAAAGTTTTATCACAATATTTTGTGGCACTATTGTGATGATAATGAAACTTACTACTCTTTTAGGGGCGCAGCAATCGTCGCCCCACAAACACAAATGACGCTCTCGAAAAACTACCCATTTGTACTATGATTCTTTAGGACTCCACTCACATTAATAAACTAAACTGCACACAGTTGCTGCATTTAATATTATTTTCACATGTATTTATGTACTGACAAACAGTGGAGGAAATGGTAAAAGACAGTAATTCCGACAACACGGACAGTTTTGAGGATTTTCAAACGTCATTAATTGAATTTGTCATGACAACAATAAGTAAAAAATTCTTAAGAAAATTATCGTAACAAATGATGAGCGATAAATGCCCTCCCCTAAAAGCAAGTCTAACGTGCTGTTATTGATTGATTGGTTAGTTGGGACATCTGCTTGGGCGTCCAGCTTACAGCAGTTTCTCTAGGCTGTGGTATCGCATTAAAATGAATGGTTAAAGGGAAAAATTTTCACTGTTTTTAAATCTTTTACCGTTGTCAAACCTTGAAATAAATTAAAAGCAGCAACATGACTGGCCCCAATCTACTGCTTTAATTTGTATTTATGAATCGATGAATAAGTATAAACAATCCAGACAATACCATGGAACCTCACCTTTTACTTTGCATTAAACAAGACTGCATCCCAGTCCAATAATTCACAATGACAAAAAAATCTGTTTTTGAGAGCCAAAGACAGATTCTTGTATGAGACGGCCAAATATTCTGTTGCCAACACGTACGCATCAAATCCAAATAAGAGATGAACTGTACGCTCATGGAGAAACACCATTTATATCTCTGCCTGCGGGCAACTAGAAAAACCACGAGAAAAAGAAATGGGAAGAGATGAGAGGGATATGCTCACCACCAATATTTGTGTAAATTGGCTTTAAATGCACCATGAAATGGCCTCTAATTTTTCTACTTCTACATCAATATCAAAGCCTTTCCCCCCCCCCACATGCGTCGAAGGCCTGTAACACTGTTTATGTTGTTCGAACCCTTTAGAAGTTCCTCTGGGAAAATCTATACCCCGACGTTCACACGGACGCAACTGTCTTTTCACGCCGAAGACATCCAACGTTATTGGTTGTTTTATAAATGCCACAAAGGGACAACGTCACATCCTTAAGCTGTTGTGTCCCATCCCAAAAAAATCTTCCCCAATGCTCTAGTTAAAGTGACAAAACCCACAGCATAAAGGTAATATTAATAAAGTCAGGAAACGAGTGCAACATTCTGCAACGTTTCTGATCCAAAGAGACATTTTTGTGTTCAGCCCTCCTAAGTAAAATTTGTCTTTAGCTAAAAACCGATGAGCCCCAAGAACAAAACATACCATTACTTTGCAAGTTTTAAAAATTCATACTTTATAAAAATACGTTCTCTTGCTTTGATGACATTAAGAAATTAAATCTTTTTGCGGGGTTTCAGTAAAACTCTTACAATGAGGGGTAGGGGGAAATAAATGTATTGTGTAGAAGAAAGCCTGCTCAATCATTCCCAACTCCATGACACGTGAAATTTCATATTTATATGTCGATCAATAAATCATGCGCATTGTTTGCAGAAAAAAGACTTGTTCCATTGGTGGTGGTTTGTTGTGGGAAACGATGGACTAATAAAACTTTTTGTAAATTTCTTATTTATAAAAACGGTCACCTTATTCGACTTTGGCCAAAGTTAATAGGAAACAGACAGTAGACTGTGGGAGAGAGAAACTATTTCACTTTACAGCAACAAACTTTGTATTTTGAGATTTTATGTGGTAGACAAACACAAAGCTATGAAAAGTTGTGAATTAAAAAGAAACTGAAACATGTAGGCGTCCTTTTGGTTTCTCTTAAGGGCATTCAACATTTATTTGGTGACAAATGGAAAGCCTTCAGCATTGATAACTTGCTACCTGTGTTGGTCCGTCTAAAGAACCTTAATACGATGCCGTAATGTTTGTGGCTGTGACGTGGAAAAGTTCCCAAGGTACGAATCGTAGATGTGAAGTGATAATGAAACAGAAACAAGACGACGTCACTTCTTTTCAGCCTGTGTACCATGCTTGATTACTCACATCGTTCAGAAATGTCCTGGTAAATTCACCAATCTGACCTTTGTAATCTTGTTTACATAATTCTCCTAAACCACTGGCACAAAACAAAAACTAAAAGAAATATAATAATTCTGAATATTTATAGTCTGGTTCTCCATTGAGAACTAAACTCTCAGATCAGATTAACTTTACAATTTTGCTCTATTTGGACATAAGTCAAGAGGAAAAAAAGCACAGTTTGAAAAGAATAGTCGATTACCTCAGCAAACCTACACTTTATTCCAAACTAGTAGTTTGATTTGGGACACAGACAAAAAAAAAAAAATCCACTAAAAATGAAAAATCTTTGTCACATTTATTTTAGGTTGCTAGGCATGTTTGTTTGCACTGATGTAGTTTAGGATTCGTCAGTGCAACTTCTGGTTTTCTTGTTCTACTTTTATATTATTTTAAACGCTACGCAATCGTATGAAGTTTTTTAAAATCAAGAGTGATCTTTCAGAGGGCTAGAACTTCTTGTTGTACCGTTAAAAGCCTGAGTTCTTCGTTTTTCAATTTGGGACGAATTCCACTTAGTATCTGATCTAGAGCTACTATTATTACCCGTTCTGACATCTTGATCACATTTGCTGCTTTTATCGCTCTGAGGGCTTTTGAGGAGTACAAGTAGTACCCGTTTGAAACGATCCAATTCAGGGCGCGACAGAGAAACCTTTCTGGGGTTTTTCGTCTAACTACAGGATCAGAGTCGAACATGGGCCAGTAAGGCCTTAGTGTTATAGAGAGGTGCCATATGGGGGGGGGGGGGATTGGTGCTTTACAAAGACATGTTTTTGTTGGTGCGATCGCTGTGATTTGTTGTTCTTGCTATCTGTCCTGTTTGTCCTCTAGTCGCTGCTTGTTGACTCATCTTGGTGACGTGATGGAAACAACCAGAGTCCTTAAAACAAAAAAAAAAGTCCCGTTCAGTTTGCATAGCCCCAATTCACAACATGAGTTCACCTAAAAAACGTTTAAGACGAACAAATCTCAAACAGGTGTATAAAATATTTAATCAACTGAATCTGATTTATATCAATGCAGTCTAATCGCACGGAATTGGACTCAGTCAATTCAGTATAACTGCTATTCTGATACAATGCTGTCAATTAAAGTTAGAGTATGTAACTTTTATTAAAAAAAATATATTTTTTACATATTTGTTTAAACTGTCAGTATGTCATGACAATATATCATAAGACAGATAATCTATGAAAATAAAAAATCAATCTCAAGCACCCTCTCAAAGTTCTACTGCTGTCTGCAAAAATACACAGCTCCCGGCCAGAAACAACCAATCAGAGCCAGGAGGAGGGGCTTAGCGCTGTCAATCATGTTTGTGTACACATTATTATATTGTTTTTGGGATCATTTTGAGCCAACGTTGAAATTGGTTCAATTAATTGCACAGCCTTAAAGCTCAGGATGAGTTTACACCCTGGAGATGAGAGGGCAGAAAAGAGGAAGGTGGAAAATAAAAGAAAAGCTCCGCTTTAGGAATCTGTTTGAGTTTTATCAGCTGTGTTTTGTTTGTTGCTTCACTCAGCATTTGAATCAGCATTTGACATCTCTAGATCCCATAAAGATGTCAAAATCTAATTTCATGTCTCCTAGAACAATGTGGGGTTTTTTGTTGTTGTGTTTAGGGATGCGCCGATTTATTGTCCAGCTGATTTATCTGGGCTGATTTCCTTTACTTTGGGAGATTTGCGATTGGCCAATACTTGCATGTAAAGCTGATCTTATATCCACTGATCTTATCAACCTCAGCAAAGGTTTAAAAATCAACCACTGTCCTCTTCTACTCTCTCTTGAGAGAGCTTTGACCACCAGGTCATGTCTGCATGTTTGCACTGAGTAGTCACCCCAACTTGGCGACTTTTTTGCTTTATTCAGAGACATTTCAGACAAAAAAATTAATATTTTCCAAAATCAGTAAACGGTGATCATCCAGGAAACTGCAATCGGTGCACCTGTAGTTATTTTTGCCTTTGCGTTGCAGGAGATTGTCTTTTGAAATACTGGAGCTCTCAAGTCGTGCATTGTGGAATAAAAATGATTGTACTTATCTGGTTTTAAAAACCTGTCAGCTGAACTGAGACATCAGTGTAGCATCAATTCTGCTTCACAGGCAGTAAAGGGAGACGCGTCGTCTCTTACTTGACCTTGCTTCATTTAGATCTTCTAGCCTTTGTATTTCACTATTTGGGCAAAACTTCAGTAAAGTGATTTTTAATTGAAAAAGTTGTTCTGTCTCAACACTGGCTAAGAGTTACTATTCCTTCCCAGGCTAACTACATTATGCTAACTTTTATGGTCTGTGTTTTTGTGTATAATTAAAGCAACAATTTGCATGTTTGTCAAAAAATAAATCTCCTCAGCTTAAATGTTTATTTGGTCTGGATCATTATAACGCATAAACTTGGAAGGTGAAACTTTGTTCCATTCTCAAGCTTTTTCCAGCCACTTTCAGGGATTTATTTATTTTTTTTTCAATATTGCCTTGTTTTTAGCTCTACCCATCCACTCCAACCTTATTGTTCTGGCAGACGCAGAGAAATTGTTCATGCCTTACTTTTCTGTTTTTCTTTCCTTTTGCATCCCCGTAGATCTGGGGTCTTTGCCCTGGGATGATTTGGAAAACGACCTTCCAGATGAGCTCATCCCAAACGGAGGAGAGTTGAGCCAGTTAAGCGGGCTACCTTCAAATGGCGGCGCAACACCTGGCGGCGGCGGCGGACCCGGCGGCACCGCAGGAGCTCTCGGTGGGGGCGCCTCCGTCGTCCCGGACGCAGCCTCCAAACATAAGCAGCTCTCGGAGCTTCTCCGAGCCGGCAGCACATCCAGCATCACGGGCACAGGGCTCAACTCGGCAAGCCCCCAGCCTGGCGGTATGGCTCCGCAGCTCGGTACCCCCCTGGGCAAGAGCCCCCTCGGCCAGGGTTCTCCCAACAGCCACTCGTCGCCTCAGGGCCAGAAACCGGGAACGCCAACTGGAGTAGTAGGACAGAACAGCAACAGCAACGCCGCAGCTATGGGCCTGAGCGCATCGGGGTTCAGCCAAGCTATGATCAACAGCAGCCCGGGTCACGCGGGACTCCTGGGTCAAGGAGGGCAACCTCAGCCCGGGCAGGTGATGAACGGCGGCCTCGTACCCAGCGCCGGAAGGGGACGGGGCGCCGGCGTGGCGGGGATGCAGTATCAAGGGCAGACGATACCGGGAAGCACTGCGGGACCGGGAGCATCTGGGAGCGCGTTGGTAGAGACTCTTACCCAGGGAGGACAGCAGATGGGAGCGCACGCCGCCCAGCAGGCGGGCAACATGAGCAAGGTGAGTCACGCTGCCGATGGTCCAAAAAAATAAAAATCAAAGTTTGCACTTCATATTGTAGCTGCATATTTTGGCAAACGTGCAATATGTCTCCTTCTGTGGTTGATTTGAATAGAGTTGTTAGTCATTCATAGGTTATTCGCAGCGGGTTGTGGGTGGAAAGTTTTAAAACTGAACTCGGTTTACCACAACTTGGTAAAACACTTTAATGACACGTGGTAATGATTTTGTGCTTGATGACATCACGATTAGTTAAAGTCATCTTAATTGCTACTGGAAATTTTATAAACTCATGATGAGACATATTCCATGATTTTTATTTTGGACTTTGAACCTTTGAAATCACAGTGTTCTTTTTTTTTTATTACCAAGAAAAGTAATAAAAATATAATTACATTATGGCAAAAACAATCAGTATATGAGAGATTGGCACCTCTTTAGAAAGTCATATAATTCTAAAGTGCTGCTCTGCTGTATCACTAAACAGTAAATAAGGCAACACTTAGCTGTATTAATATCCTTTATGGAAAAATATATTGGATTCAGTGTTGCAGTTAAACATTTATTTAAACGAAACTTGATTGCATGATTATATCTACTACCAGAGGAATGCATAGAGGAGCCGTTAGTTAGACTTAAACAACTTTTTCCAGCTATAGCCTGATCGTTTATGTGGTAATTATCCCATGGGGAGAGTCTTGCGTGTTTGCTTTGTTAAACTCGGCTCTATTTTTGGACGGGCAGTTGGTTAGACGTCTCCATGTGGTTAGCTACGAATTTCAGTCAAGCTCAAAGGTGTTGAATTTGGAGCAGGAGCTTCTTTCCTGGGTCAGGTGGACAGTCCAATTAGACGACGATGCCAAACAGACATCCAAAGTGCCTTTGGATCGACAGATCAATCTAACTTTAGAGCTCTGGAGGCACGGACCGGCTACCAGTTTCAAGGCAAGAATAAAATCCACTTCGGCTACCCGATGAAGACAAACGGCAACATGGAGGAAGAACGTAGCCCCACATGCAAAACATGCTTACAGACCACATCACTATTTAGTAAAGTTTATGCTGTCTTGAAATGAACCAGCTGCCGTTAGCGTCTGGCATTCGTGAAACAAATATCACCGTGTTCCTGTGGAATAATTGTGCTGGTCACAACTTGTCTGCATGAGTGTTCAGGAGTGTATTTGATTAATTTACAGTGAAGGCAAACGTATGGAGCTCCTCTGTGGCGTTGCATCGTTACTCCTTTAACAGAGCATGTATTTTGCATGAAAGCGTTCACACTCGTGATTTCTGTCGTGTCTGTGCGCGTACAATTTAAATATATAATCTGCTTTACGTCAAAATCTAAAACATAACAAAAAGTCGCAAACGTGATGCATTACGCCAATCAAAAGACTGTCGTTGTGCAATGTAACCTGATTTGTCTTAGCTATTGAATTAGTGGAAACACAGTTCATCTACTGGAGCTTAACTTCATCAGTTTAGCTTAATTGCGTTAAGAGCCAAAAATCTTTAAGCGTGAACTCACACGAACCTTCAGAGTCACATACCTGTGAGCTAAACACAGCTTCCAAAACCAATCAAAGTTGACCGTGACTGTAGAGATCGTGTTGATAGAACAATGTTCTAAAAGAACAATGAGGACGAACTCGTCCTCATTGTTCTTTTAGAACAGCTGTGGCAGTCTTAAAGACATTCAAGAAGCAAATCGCCTGTCCATTCACATTCACACCGCGGTATTTTTACCTAAGATTATCATAGCGTCATGATTTCGATTTCATTTCAGTCCAGGCCTAATCTGGAATGGGCCCCACCACAGCTACCCCAGAAGAAGTTTGGATTGGAGAAAATCCTCCCTATATTTGACGTGCAGCATCACATTTTTGTGTTCAAATTACAGTTCTGGCCTCTAAATTGTTCAAATCCGTCTAATCAAAAATAAAATTGACGCCCGTTTTGATGAGTGTATGCAAACTTCTCTTCACGTCTCTATCTCATGCGATCACACAAGCTAACGCACCTTAAAGTTTAGGAGAAGTGTAAAGCACAATGACATAAGGTGGTTTACAAGATGGTCACCCCGCAGCTTAAAAAACCCCACAAACATCACAGGTCTTTATTGAGCCTGAACAGCATGTTGTAAAACTCTTTCTGGGCGCTCCTTCCTTCCCAGCACATGTTCCTTTCCCCCCCTCTTTAAAATGTTCCTAAAGGAGAAAGTAATGCCGTTATGCCCACCAGCGCTCTCTTGTTTACCGGCCGGCTCACTTTGCCGCATCACTGATGTGGGGAGAGACGGATCTTGTAAAATGAATCGCTAACGACTACAAATGACTTTCATGGAAAGATGTTGGCCAGCTCCTCCTGAAAACCCGGTCTGGCAGCAGAGCGCTGAGGTGATAGTTGGCTTCTGTGCAGCCTGCCAACATGTGGAGTGTGTCTGAAAGGGGCGGGTAGGGCCTGAATGGGAAGAGTGACGGAGGGGAGTGTGTGTGTGTGTCTGTCCTCCCGCTCAGCTGTGTTGAAAGGCTGCCAGTGTCTGGTCGTCTCAGCTGGGTGTTTTTTATCTGGTCTGTTGGAGCGGTGTCAACAGCCTGAGGAGATACGGCCTGGCATGGCAGACTCTGCTCTGGTCTCCAGCTTCACGGATGAGAACAGCAGCAGCAAGTTAATCAGAGTGTGAAGCAAGGCAGACTGGAAAATTATCCTTAAGTGTTTTTTTTTTTAATTCAGCGTTTTTCTTTTCTTTAAATTCTGCTATTTTCTCAATTTTAGTGTTTTTACAAGGACATTTTTTTAAGTACATAAAGAGTATCTGTCCTTGAGTGTCCATGCATCCTTGAAAAGTTGTAAATTTGTGTGTCTAATATTTAGGCCTTTAAAAAAAAAAAGGTAAGTCGGCCTTAATTTTTGTCATGAAAGGACTATTTAATCTCATGTGGTTTTGTTTATTTTTCTCGCTGGATTTTTCTGTCTGGCAAAATCCTCAGTTGCACTCCGACATCTCAGTTACTCTCTGTGACTCGAGGTGATTGAGGCTACCGTTGACGAGGTTCTAATAAACCCTTGCTAGCTAGCTAGCTTTTTTTGCATCTCACCCTATTATGGATGATTGCTTCGACACACGGGGAGTGACGAACGGCGGTGATGGTCGAGAGTCCAGACACGGGACGAAGTAGTGCCAATGAAAGCTGAACATTTTTCAACGTGCCTTGTCACAAAATTTCCCATTAACGAACGAAGAGGGAGCGACGTCGCATAAGCACAAATTTGTCTCCGGTTGGCGGGGTGATGTTCGTTTTCAGCACTGGCTCACTTCTGTTGGCAACACATGCTAGGCTAGGTGGATTCTGTACATTTTAAGCTTGTATTTATGGAGGTTAAGGCTGTAGAGCCGTGTGAGAAGGACAAACCAGCTGCAAAGAGCCACAAATTTAGCTATTCTTGACTGTAATACTGTAGAATCTTCACTCCTCCTTCTACACCCCCCGCGTTGTTCACCTTTTATATTTCCAGTTTTTTTCTGTCTTAAATGTGATTCAAGGTGGCATTAAAAATATCTTTAAGTCTGAACTTTTACTTGCCAAAATGTGCAGGAATCCTGTATTGATGAGAATGATGTGTACCAAGTCTATATGAATTAGTATATTTCATTTAAATGAATGAGTTTGTTCTTTATGAATGTGTGAGAATAGGTTTTTTATGTCTTTTTTTATTTATTTTTTTTTTTGCTTTAGTCGCCTTTATTTGAAAGCTTTAAGACAGTAAAGTAGGTAAAGAGAGAGAGGGAAGACATGCAGCCGGGAATCGAACCTGCGACATCTGCGTCGAGGACTCGGAGCCTCCTTATGTGGGTTGTGCTTAACCCCTGCTCTACCACAACACTCCTAATCACTGGTCTTTAAAAAAAAAAAAAAAATCAAACTTGCCAATTTCAGTTTTGGCTAGTACTGGCTTTTAAATATTTTTTGTGATTGTTTTTGGTGCCAAATGTAGCGACAGTGTTTAAGTTGGCAAACGGTTGTGTGTGTGTTGTTAACCATGCAGACGGCGCCTGGGGGCCGAGTCTGTTGGTTTACCAAAAACTTATCTCTACCTATTAGTTAGTTTGTTTTTTAAATAAATTTCCTTGGTAATGTAAATCATAGATTATGCTTTTATATCTGTATATTATGAGTTTCACTTTTTCAATTAAATTAAATAGAATTTAAGTTTGGGATGATTGCATTAATAAAAATGTTGAAAAATCCCATTGTTGAAATCTGACAAAAAAAGAAAAAAAAGTTTGGTTTCTAAAAGTCTAAAAGGAGAATATGTACTACAGAAATATGCTCAACAACCGACTCAACTAAGCATTTTTAACAGATCTTAAAAACTCCAGCCACGCTGCTAATGTGTCTGTGGTTTTTATCTGATTGAATCGCTCCAAACTCGTCTGTTAACTTCCCTGACGCACAGAGGAAGCAGGAGGAGGAGGAAGAGCAACGCGTGGCGATTTAATTGTGAAAAGTCAATTCCAGTCATGCCAACAGCTTCAGTCACGCTGAGCTGTCATGGCACCCGAGCATCTCCGGACTAATTTCGGCCTAATCGAGGACAATTACTCTGGCACGGCTACTGTAGCGCTCGTTCTGGCGTGTGTGACATCTTGTAATGACAAACGGTAGTTGGTAGGGGCAGCGTAAAACAGTTATTACCCCGAGGTTCCCGAGCCAGAGTGAATGTGTGTGTTTAAACTGATAAATGTGAATATTTTTTGCTCAGACAGAAGTTTAAAAAAATTCTAAGAAGCAGCTTATAACAGTGTTGAATAATATCGTCTTCTGTGTCTCATGTGTCGTCTTCAGATGGGTCTGGGTAGCAATGGAAGTCCGTTTGGGGCTCAGCCTTACGGTCAGAGTGCTGCCGGACCGGGCCAGCAGCTAAATCCTCAGCAGCAGCTCCAGAACAAAGCTGCCCTTGCCAGCAGCCTGCCACCATTCCCCAATGAGCTCAAAGGGGCCGCTGTCACTAGCGGGCCAAATATGGTTTGTCCTTTTTTTTTCTTTTCTTTTTTTTAAATAGAGTCACATATTTTTGCTTTTAAACACAGCATTTATGTTACTATTTATATTTTAGAGTGATTCAATTTTTTAAAAAAGTAAGCCTGTAAAAGTGTGATGATTAAAAATGTGGTTAAGAATTTGAGTTCATCTAACTTTTGTGTTGGTTCTAAGAAAAAAAAAAACGTCTAGCCTACCTTTAAAATAAAACCCAAACAGCTGTAGTGGAGTGGTTTACGTTGGAGTGTGTTCACGTGTTGGAATGGCCCTGTCAAAGTTTAGAGCTAAATGTAATTGATAATCTGTTGTGAAACTAAAATAAATGGAGTTCAGTCGCCTTTCTTCCAGTCTGAGCCTGAGCTAAGTTTCAAAGAAAATGAGTTCAGTTACCAGAAAACTAGAAGCTGGAAATGAAACAGAAACGTGGTTCTAAAGAGGCTAAATATAAGGACATGCCACACTTTTCAGATTTCTACCAACTATGAATCCTGATATTTACACTTCCATGCATACAGCTGAATGTATAGATATTTATTTTCACCATTCCGAATATAAAACAAAAATTTCTCAATTATGCTGAACAGAAATGACCAAAGCAATTTAGTTTTTGTTTGAAACTGAAAAGCAGAAATAATTCCTAGTGCTTGTAAAGTTATATAACATTACTAAAGGTGTTAAAAGGTGATGATTAATGACCACCTGCTAAAAAAACAATCATGTTTGGAATAAATGGTGGATAAATGGTGTGGTTTTGTTGGTAAAATGTTGTCCTCTCTGACTATCCGTAACCGACGTAACGGCACCATCGTAAAACATGTAAAGACGAAGGATTTAAAAAAAAAATATTTTTTTACTTTACCGTAATTCGCCAAAAACGTTGACGTCAGTTTTCCTCTCCTGTGCCCCCAGCAGCTCCAGCAGCCTCCGCAGCAGCAGGCGGGGATGCTCCCGCTGGCCAGCAGCGGAGGCGTGGCGGTGCCTTCGGCGGGGCCGACAGCTGACCCCGAGAAGCGCAAGCTGATCCAGCAGCAGCTGGTCCTGCTGCTTCACGCACACAAGTGCCAGAGAAGAGAGCAGGCCAACGGCGAGGTGAGGCAATGCGCCCTGCCCCACTGCCGCACCATGAAGAACGTCCTGAACCACATGACCCACTGCCAGGCCGGCAAGTCCTGCCAAGGTAAGGCTGCAGCGGCGAGAAGACGCGGCAAAGCGAAATCCACACCGACCAGATGTTTCTTGAACGCACCGTTTTGTTAGCCGAGGGTTTGAGCCCAGCTTGATGTCGCCAGTGAAGAGTCGGGGGTTCATTGAAAGTTCTTGAATTTTTTTTTAGTTTTCCAGGTTTGATTTCTGGTTGATGTTTTTGAACATGCAGCTTTGCTTTCATTAGAAGCCTTAAGTTGAAACCAGATATTTGAATTGTAATAAGAAGAGACGCTTTTTTTCCTCCCTCACCGTCTGAAGTTAAACCAGACTAAACTTCTCTTGTTTTAAGTTGGTCAGAATTACCAAAATTATTTCTGTTTGCTAAATGCCAGAAAACTTAGATGTCTCTTGTAAAAAAAATTCTGACCAGTCAGGTGTGTAGGGTGTATAAAAGAGACATTTCAAAGCATGAAATTGTTATATTTTACTTTACATTGTCCCTGCTGTAGAATACTATCACGAGATATTATTAATAATGGTGATAAATGATATTATTAAAATAGTGAATTAGAACTGTGGTCTTTAGTTCATTTGTATTGTTTTTATTTCCAAAGCGTGATGCTGGAAAACCTGAAAAACTGATCTTGAAGATGCTTGAAAAGTCCTTGAATTTCACCGTTTTAAAATTGTGCGAACCCTAAAAAGTTCATAAAAGCCACAAAAAAAAATAAAATAAAATCTGGTACACTTGTTGGAAATATAGTTTATTTACTCGGGAGGATAACCGCTGTAGTTAGTGACGCGCTCCTGCAGGCGCCGTTACTATGCACCGAGTTACGTCCATAAATCCACACTGTGCCGATGAGGGATGAGCAAAAATCTGTCACAAAAATGTTTGCAGCCTTCTGATTTCTTATCTGATTTCAATAAAATTTTATGTCAGTTAAAGCAGAGAAAACTGCCGACGCTTTGATATGCAAGATATGTTTTCAACCTGGATATAAATCTCTAAAAAGTCTGGTTTCTGTCAAGATTCAAGAGACGATTGTTCAAACTTCTCTTAATTAACTTAATTTTACTTACTTGCCGCTATAGGACACATTTTGTTATGCAACTTATGAAATATTTTGCTCTATTTGTTACGAATGGTGCAAAGTTCAATGGAAAACCAAAAAAAGTTTGTCCACTTTTTGTCGTTTTCTGAACTTTTGGAAATTCCATCGGCTGCGGAGCGCCACAGTAAAGGGAAAACGACTCAAGATCACTTGTAATCTTTTTTTTTTTTTTTTTTTTCTTCCGTGTGTCTGCTTTTCTCCACACGCACACCCGTTGCCGTGGCTACTGACGGACAGCAGGTCCACTGGTGGACAATTATACTCAAGTGTATCAGGATTCAACACCGAAAAACACGCAATCATTTCCCAAACGCAGAAGAGAACAAAAAACCCAAAACAGACCATTCAGTCCATCGCAGTTTTATGCTTCCAGGCTTGACGTTTATTTTGCAATCATGAACAAGTGTTCGCCTGAACACGAGCGCCGGTTGATTGGCTAATTCAAACACCTGCTCCACTAACGGGCCAAACAAACTGCAATAAACAGCATTCCTTTAGTGGATGCAGTATTACTCGCTAGAGGATCCAGATGCATCCTTTCATTTGTAGGAAAGGATGCATCTGCGGCGAAAAAAGAAATGCTTCTAAAACGTATTTATTTATTTCAAACGGGTTTCTAAATTCAAAGAAAACGAGTATTGGGCAGGATGAGAGAAAATGCACAGTCTTAAGCAAGAACAAAATAACAAAAACACGTGAAAGACTCGGGCCTTTCTGCTTGACTTAACATTAATACAGTAGGGAACTGCTCAGTTTGCATTTTGGATTAACTGATTAATAGTTAAAAGATGCTTAATAGGAGTTTTTTTTTTCAATAATTGATGCAAAAAAGTTGACATTTTAGGTGTTTTCAATCAAGTATAGTTTTTCTTTATCCGGATTGAGAAATGTTTTTCTTTTTTTTTGTGTGGTGTTCTTTCAGCGAATGTCCACTTTTGAGACAGTCTGCTCCAGGCGGCGATCAATCGATTACTAAATAAGTTGACGATTATTTTAATAGTCTGATGAACCGTTTCGGGCCTAATGTCCCACCTCTTGCTTCTGTGCAGTGGCTCACTGTGCGTCGTCCAGACAGATCATCTCCCATTGGAAAAACTGCACACGACACGACTGTCCAGTCTGCCTCCCGCTGAAGAATGCGAGCGACAAGCGAACCCAGCAGCGTGAGTCTGACTGCCCTCAGTTGATGTCAAATAGTTGATGGCTATGGTCGACTGTAAGACTAGAGTCCCTTTGGAGATTTTATTCCGTCACAGTGGAAAGTTGCAGATATGACGAAGGAGAAATGATCCGACGGAGCGATTTAGCTTCGGAGTTGTTTACAGCTCCGCAGTTTCTGCCTGGAGCTGCTTCCCGTTCTGTTTTGATTTTTAAGTCTCTCTTGTAAATATTGCTGTAATATTTTATGACCATGATCATTTCCCCTGCCCCTGACTAATTAGAGCAGTTGCATAAACTTTGCTCATTTTCTTTCCACTCTTTAGTCAGCATCTTTCCAGTGTTTATCTGTCTCTCCTTGGCTTGCTCTGCGGAGAGCATGATGTATGATTTTGTGCTTCTTGCACACAGAGGTCCTTTATGTTTTCTGCTTGCTTCCTCTTTTCTAGTCGAGGAGCTTTTTATCCGCTCAAACTCGACAAATGATCCTCATCTCCCGTCCCCCAAAGCGTTGGACTGACTTCTTTATCCCTCTCCGCAGCTCTGCTGAGTTCCCCAAACACAGGCCTTCAGAATCCCATGTCTACCGTTGGCATGGGCCAGCCCAGTGCTCCCACTATCAATACCTCAGCCCCCATCGACCCCAGCTCCATGCAGAGAGCCTACGCAGCGCTCGGTCTGCCCTACAGCAGCCAGGCCGCTGGACAAGCTGCAGCTCAGCAGGCCCCAGGACAAGCGGCCGGAGCCCAGAACTCGCAGGCCCAGCAGCAACAGCAGCTTCCTCAGCAGATGAGACCCATCAACACCATCGGTAATGACAGCCTGGCATGTTTTAAATAAAAAGGAAAACGATCGGTTATCGATTACTCAGACGATTAATCGGATTTAAAAAAAAAAATTGGCACATTCTGCAGATTTTTTTATTGAACTACCCAAGTCGCTTTTTTACTTAAGAACATGAAAAATGCCAATAAACACATAATTGGGCTTCTTTTTAAATATTACCTAAAAGGCAATAACACAGCATTATTTTAGTGTATGCAAGGCCATTTGTAGATTAATTGATTCATTTTTACATTAACCCATTAATAATTGGATAGCAAAATGTGTTTAATAGGAGATTTCTGTTTTTCTTTACAGAATTTGAATCAGCTAAAACTGTGCTACATAAGGAGGTCTGAGTAGAACAAGTTACAATGTTTTTTTTTTATTTTTTTATCTTAAATACAAATGTATATGGGTTTTTTGTACAGTTTTGGCTTTAATGCTGCTCTGAGTGTGTTGATCTGTGAGCAAATGGTCTTTGTTTGAATCTGTAAACTCCAGTTAATCTATTTCTAAAATAATTGGATTATTTCAATAATGGTAAACTAATTTACAATCACAGGATTTACATATTACAGGCCGTTAACTTTTATTTATGTTTTATTTTTTGCATACCTCAAAATACACAGAATGCACAATATGCCAAGATAGGTTGTTTTTTTTTGTTGTTCTGCATGAGCATTTCAACATAAATAGTTTATTAAAAACTGATTCATCTGCCAGATGTGTTGCATTATGAAATGATTGAGTCATTTATTGTAACTGTACAGAAGCCTTTCTGTAATCTTTCATTTGTAGTCTCTTTTGGACCAGAGGTGATGTCACACTGGGTGTCTACACATCTGTCCAGGTTGAGCAACTGTCATAAAAGCTTTAAAACAAAGAACATGATCACTGAAGCAACATCTTAGACTTTCTTCTGCTCATCGCTAATATGTGACATGTTAGCAATGAATGCGGCTAGCACTACTACTTGTAAACATGAGTCTCTGTGTATTGCCTATTTAATAAGTACAATCTTACTGACAGATTTCCAAAGGATTGCCAACATTTTCTAATCTAGCATGACAGAACTGAAAATGATAAAAAGAACAAATTTGCTGTACCGATTTAACCTTCCTGTTGCCTGTTAAATCTTCTTCTTTCTCTGTTGAAGTTGGAAGTGGAGCCTGAATGAAAAGTTGGACTGTTTCCATGGAAAATACTTTTTATCTTCTTAAAGCACCTGACAGTTGTTGTGGTTCCTTTGGCTTCTGTTTTTTACTTTTCTTTTCCTCAGTAACAACTTCCACACCGAAGGGGTTTAGTTATGATGTGTCCAGTTGGTGCGTCTCTAAGTGTTAATGGAAAGTCCAGGGTCATTTTAATAAAAAATCAAACCATTTCAACAAACGTTTTCTACAACCTTTTTTTTTTCCCCATTCCTTTGGATAAAATATAACAATAGATGATTGACTGTAGTTCCAGTAATATTAAAAAATTAAGTGTTTGTTCTATACAAATGTATTTATTTATTAAAATGTTAAAAATAAAATATTAAAATGTGCAAAAATATGTTTCAGCTGTTTATATTTAAGGCTGTTGTATTTTTTTTGTTGTTGGTGTGAACAGGTAGCCAGATGGCTCTTGGAGGTGGGACGATGGGCGTGGCGACTTCAGAACAGACCAACCTGCACACAGACTCCCTTCCCAACACGCTCAACACTAACAAGTCAGTCTCTGCCTCCTTCAAGAGAAACAAAAACACAATCCAGTGTCTGTTCGCACACATCTGCTGTTGTTACCCAATCTATTTAAAGAAGTCATGTTTGTAGACTCTAATCGACATGTTTTTTTATTATTGTTATTCTCTTCCTCCACCTGCAGTCAGCTGCTGTCAGACGGCTCCGCTGTGGGCCAGATGGGCAGCCTGCCCACAGCAGCGCCCGTCTCTTCCGCAGGCGCCAGAAAGGCCTGGCACGAGCACGTCACTCAGGACCTGCGCAATCACCTCGTACACAAACTGTAAGTGTCGGCCTCGTCTTCAGAGAGGAGAGCTGGAGGTCGTCCGTCCCTTTAACGTCGTGCTTCTTGTGCTGCAGGGTACAAGCCATATTCCCCACCCCTGACCCGGCCGCTCTGAAGGACAGGCGAATGGAAAATCTGGTGGCCTACGCCAGAAAAGTTGAGGGGGACATGTATGAGTCGGCGAACAGCCGGGTAAGATGGCTAAACCAGTTAACGTGTGCAGTGAGGGCTTAAAACCCCAACACCGAAGCAACGTCTTATTTCGTTTTGCTTTCAGGACGAGTATTATCACTTCTTAGCTGAGAAAATTTACAAAATCCAGAAGGAGCTGGAAGAGAAGAGACGTTCAAGGCTGCAGAAGCAGATCATCAACCAGGCACCCATAGCTGGCCAGGGGACGCAGCAACCCGGCCTTCCCCAGCCCAACGCGTTGGGCCCCAGGCCGCAGAGTGAGTACTGGTCCCACATCATGTCAGCTGCAGGCGGCTGGGTGCAGTGGTGCCTAGTCCTACCTAGATTGAAAGTTGAGAGGCATACCTTTTATATTTTGAGTGTGTGAACTAAAACGATGTATTTATGTTAATTTGATTAATACATGTTCTGTTTGTTGCACAGATGGACCCGTTTCTCTCCCCAACATGCCGAACCAGATCATGAACCGCATTCAGGTTCCTCAAGGTACAGATTCGATGTTAAACAATGTAATAATGTAATAAAATCAGGCTTCAACATGTAATAGAACATCACTAAAACCGCATTGTGTAATAATTGATTCAAAATGTAATAAATGCATTTTGTAATACTTTCTGCAGCACATGTAATAAGTTTATTGCATTTGCGCAGATTGTTACAAAATGCGGAAGTAGCTCTATGTTTAGAAGTGATAATGTATTAAATGGTCACAAGCCGCTGTGTGTTCACTCTAATCATTATGCTTCTAATAACGATCATATTATAGATCCCATGCGTTTAGATTGAAACTTTGGCCAATAAATCCAGAACTTCTGGTCCATTTAGTTGCCTTTTCAAACTCGTTAGCAAAACCCTCAATATTAATGTACGTACCAATTAAGGTAAAACAATTCAAATTTACATTATTCAGCCGTAATGACGTTTTATTACATTTTAAAACTTGATTTTATTACATAATGCGTAGGGCTGTGTAATAATATCGATTTTGCGATGTATATCGATATTTTCTTTCCTAGAAAAAAATCGATATTCATCCGCAAGTATCGTAACATCCAACTGTCACCTTGCTCACTCACTGCTTGCTTCGCTGGGAGAGTGATTAGGTCATCAGGCTTAGAGTGATTCCTTCAGATGTTAAGTGTCAAGGTTAAAAGGTAAAAGGTATCAAACTATTCAGAGCAGGGTACTTGGTGCACTTTATTTACTTTAAAAATGCATGTAAGCTACACTTTGTACTGTTTCAATTAAAAGAAACATGTTTAACATGTTTTCTCACCACTTCTTTGATTCATTTTGTCCAGCTGTCGACTTTAAGTCTGTGTCCAGGTCCAACCAGAGCCAGGCATTGTGTAGTTGGTGCTTTTAATCAGTTTTCAGTTAAATTAATTCAATCCAACTCTATAACAGTCACAAAATGTCACCAAAATCACTCTGTCCCTCTAAAATCTTTCAGAAAATCGCAGAAGTATATTGAATTGTATCGTTTGCTGAATATTGCAATATATATCGTATCGTGGGCAGAATATCGTGTATCGTATTGTATCGTGAGATTATTGTATCACTACAGCCCTAATAATGCGGTGCTACGTGCACACACACACAAGTTGAATGAAAACAGACAGTAACATGGAAAAGGCTGTCTTTGTCTCTCATTTTCTGTTTCGCTGGACTTTGTTTTCCTCTACACAAGTTTGATTGTCACTGAACATTTTGCCTTTCTGTTTGTTGCAGGTATGAACCAGTTCAACCACATGACTCTACCCAACTCCCAGACGTCGATGGGTCCCCGAGCAGCTTCCCCTATGACCCACCCACAGCAAATGAACATCAGCTCTGTCCCAGCGGTAAGAATCACGCAGGGAGACTGTCTTGGCGCATTTAGTTTTTACGCACATGTAATCTGGAACAAATCTTCAGAAAACCTAAAAACTGCTGAAATGCAGAGTTCTTTTATATCGAGACTAAAAACCCACCTGCAAGTTGCCTTTGATTAAAAACAATTGGAACATTGATGACGATTACTCTTGTTTATTTTGATGATGTCATTTGACAAAATACGATTGTTCCTCGTAATTGGTTATGAAATAATTGGTTTATTTTATTTATAAGGCAATTTGAACTGCCTTCCTGCTGAAATGTGCTACGTAAATAAACTTAAAACTTCAGCGTTGTAGAAACCTCAGCCAAGTCCAATTTATTAGATTTTTATGTTGCGAATGAGTAAAACAGTGGTAGTTAAAATTATTGCATTTTCTGAACAGTAAGTTGATCTGCAGTCTTACTAATAAAAAAAATGCGTCATGAAGAGGAAAAAAAGCACAAGAGTCTCACCTGACTATAAATCACTCGACCAGCTAAACAAGGATAGAAAAGTGCAGTACGAAAAAGATTTGTTGTATATATTAGTGATTTTTACAAAGGCTTTGATAAGTATTCCATCCCAAGTCTAAAAATATGTTTGGCATGTCAAAGCTCATAAAAGGGTGTTTGAATTAGTCCTGGTGAAACTCTTAATGTTTCTCTTGTAATGTTCCTGTGCTCGTCGTAAGCTTGTGCTCCGGCCCTGCAGGTGGGGATGTCTCCCTCCAGGATGCCCCAGGCACAGGGCATTATGCCTGGACACAGCAACATGGTGGGCCAGACGCCCAGTCAGGGACAGTTCCTGCCTCAGACCCATTTCACGCCCGGATCTGGTGCCGTTTCTGTGTCCAGTGCCATGAATGTTACCGTGGGTGCGGGCATGGGCCAGCCTCCGGCGCAGGCTCCCGTCACTCAGGTGAGACGCAGGATGTGGAGTTGAAAGAGAACTGATGATCTCATGACTAATTTGACATTTTAACCTTTTCTGAAGGCGTCATCAAGTCACGTTAATTTCAGATTATTCCCAAAAAAACTAAAATAAAAGTAACTCATTTCTGTTTTTAAATGATCACGCCGTCACAGTGCTCTCTCTAAACCCTGTGTTTGTTCGCGGTGTTGTCCGTTTGACATGTTGTTGTGCGTTTGTCCGCTTATTTTGTGTTTTTGTCCGTCCCGCTCTGTGTGTCCCTTTTTCTCCAGCAGCAGCAGCAACCGAACGCTAACCTCCCCATGAACGCACTGGGGCCCCCAGTGGGCCCTCAGCTAGCCTCCTCCCAAACCCCCTTGCACTCCACGCCTCCGCCCGCCGCTTCCTCGGCCTCCGCGGCTGGGGCGGCCACTAACCTGCCGCACCCCCAGTCCTCCAGCCGCAGCTCCACTCCCACCCTCCCCGGCCCTGTCCCGGCCCCAGCCCAGGGGACCACCCCGCCCTGCCCCTCTCAGCCCCAACCCCAGGCGGAGCTCCCTGCGGCGGGACAGACGCAGCCCCCGCCTCAGCCCCCTACCACGCCGGTGAGACCGAGTCCCTCCGCATGTGCCTTCAAATTTTTGATCCTCGCCTTCCATCCCTCTGAATGCCATCTACCCACCCACCCCTCCCATTCACGTCCACCTTTCTGATAACTGCATCCTCACCACTGTCTGTAGCCACCATCACAAAGGGAATTTCACACATTTTGTCTTAAGGGAGCAACGGTGAACACAGGAGCCTTGTTTGTGTCATTAGCTGCAACCCTGCATGCAGGACAAGCGGGTGGGGCAGGGGGCTGATTATCGAGATGGATTACTGGATCGGACATCGAGTCATTGCTATGCATTGAGTTAGGGTTGGGAATGTCGGTGGTCGGGAAAATGGCACAGTCAAAGAATCTGAAAAAGATTCTTTGCACGAGAATCTTTGCAAAGAATTCTCGTGCAAAGAGACGCATTCTTTTGCTATTAACTGTCTGAACCACAACAACTAGATAACAAGGCTGATTTTGTCTGCAGAGCCTTACAAAATCTTAAATTTATTGATCTAAAAGTAAGTCCTTAAAATGTCTTAAATTCATTGGAAAAAATGAGTGAGCAGGTCCTAAATTTTGTTGTAGCAGGACAATTTAATCTCATATATTCAATGTTTTCCGTTTTACTCACGGGAATTTACTGCTACGCAAAACTTTGAGTCCTGTGCAGACATCTTCATTGCGTTCTGTGACATGAGCCAGCTGCAGCTAACTAGATGCTGTTACCCTATCCATCTAGCTTCAAGGTTGGTACAGCTTTATTCTTGTTAGCTAGCTAGTTAGGGTAAAGCTTAACCAGCTTTTTTACATCAGTCACGGGTAAGTGCAAACTTCTTACATACTTTCTTTAATGTGGGAAATGTTCGCGTGGTTTTTGGTGTTGTATCCTGACACAGTTGAACGTAATCTCTGCTCTGTCGAGTAGCGGGGCTGTTGTCAGTCCGTATCCATGGGAACGAGTCCATGTTTGGGGTAAAGCTGATATAAGGAGCAAAGGGGCAGAAATACAAGTGTTTTTGAGTTGCTCTCCACCAGACTCCTGCTCATCCCGCATCGTAACGGCATGGTGCTGTGACCATGACTCAATGCATAGCGATGCCGCCTGCAGGCGCGGGTAACTAGCCACAGCGGCTAATGGGCACAATCCCATCCAGTAACTTACATCGATGGGGCTTGACGCTGGTTTCAAAAGCTTCATATTTCCCCTTCCTTCATCATCTCCTTCATCTTTTCTCATCTCAGCTCTCTCAGCCGGGAGCCAGTTTGGATAACAGAGTGCCCACGCCTGCCTCCGCCGCCAGCGCTGACCTGCACTCGCAGCACGTCGGAGCCGACCTACCCGCCCAGGATCTCAAATCAGAAACGCAAACAGACCAACAGGAGTTTGAAGCTGCTGGTGGGAAAATTGAACCCAAGACAGAGGTGAGTTTGAGGCATAAAAAAAGCAAGTACACCCTATCAAAGAGCAATCAACTTTAATTTTTAAAAGAAATTAACTCTGGAACTGGAAGACATTTTAAATATCCAAAATAAATGAACAAAACAGCCGAAACTACAAATAAAGTTAATAATGAAATCCTTTCCCTTTCATAAAAAGGTTTAGTTGAAACCGATCCATCCGACTAAAGCTTTTTTTTTTTTGGTCATTCAGTCTTTGGTATAAAAATAGACACAAGAAACAAGCAATCATGCAACTAGAAACAATTGTGCTGTCATGGATTTAATTCATTTATAACTTACTGCGACAGGTTTAACGATTGTTCTCTCGACTGCAGGTTGAGAACGACTCTGCCTCAGCTTCAGTGAAAAAGGAGGAGCCTGAGGAAAAGCCAGAGCCAATGGAGGTGGAGGAGAAAAAACCGGAAATGAAGACGGAACCCAAAGAGGAGGAGGAGAATGGGACCAACGGCACGACTTCCTCGTCTCCTTCCCAGTCACGGCGGAAAAGTGAGTCTCGCGCATCCGAGAGCCTATGCATCTAGGAAAATGTCCAAGGCCTTTCACTCCCAACTGGACCTTTAATTTCTTGTCTTCTCCATCTTTGTACTTGCGTTCCACCTGCTTATTTTGACTACATCCATTTCTTTGAGGTCAAAATAAGCCTTTACTTTGAAAGGATTGGAGGATGCAGAGATCCTACAGTGTGGAAAAGTCTTGAAGTATGGAATTTGATTCACGTATTTGTAGAGGCAGATTCCCAAATCGTATTTCATGTCTTCTGTCGACCTCTGTTTTGTTTTGTTTTGTTTTGTTTTGTTTTTTGTTTTGTTTTGTTTGGTGTTTTTGCGATTAAAATGCACCCAAAGCAAATTCTAATAGTTTTCATTTTTAAATTTATATCGGGTGCAGCGTTATAAGAAAAGCTGTAACTCTCCACCTGTGAAAATTAATCTGCTGGGCTTCTTTTTTAGACGCTTAACCAATTCTGAGTTCTATCCTGTCGGACAGGTCAGAAAATGTTTGTATTTCCAAACCCTAGCTTATAGTATTGTCTGTTTCAGTATTCAAGCCTGAGGAACTGCGGCAGGCTCTGATGCCGACTCTGGAGTCTCTGTACCGGCAGGACCCGGAGTCGCTGCCGTTCAGACAGCCGGTAGACCCCATGCTCCTCGGGATCCCGGTACGAGTCACAGAAACTCCGTCCTTGTCTGGCGCCATTAGTGGACGCACCTGGCGCCATTTTGACTCGTGTATTCTTTCCCTCCCCGTGTTACTCTAGGACTACTTCGACATAGTTAAGAACCCCATAGATCTGTCCACGATAAAGCGCAAGCTTGACACGGGACAGTACCAGGAGCCCTGGCAGTATGTGGACGACGTGTGGCTGATGTTCAACAACGCCTGGCTTTACAACCGCAAGACGTCCCGCGTCTACAAGTACTGCTCTAAGCTGGCGGAGGTTTTCGAGTCCGAGATCGACCCGGTCATGCAGGGTCTGGGATACTGCTGCGGGAGGAAGGTAAGATGGATGTTCATCCTGTGGTTAGCTGGATTTTTTTTGTCATCCACACTTAATAAAGTCATTTTTACATTAAAATCTTCTTTGTTACTATAAAAAGAACTACCTGGCATTCCAGCAGTATTAATTTTTAAACATATCTATCACTCAATGCAGACTTAAGATATAGAACTGTTGTTTTATTAATAAAATATCAATATTATGATTGCTATTTTAAACGAGTGCTTGTTTTTTTTTAGCACTTTGAGATTTTCATGTAAAGAGCATTATACATTTTTGTTATAAAAGTTTGTGGAAGTGCTAAGCTAATGCTAGTTTCTTTTTGCTCTGTTTTCATCCGACTTGTTGATAAATTTGTTCTTTTATAAATTTCAGTGTGGGGAAAAACAAAACACTGTCATACAACAGTTTTTACATTAAAACTGTTGTAAAAAAGGATGTGTGGCGTTAAAGCCATCAAAGTCTGTCTCTTTGCAGTGACTGTTTTTAAATAGTTGAAAGGAAAACGACAAACAAAACATGACAGAATCTGAAAAAATACAGATTTGTGGTTGGTTTTAAAAATGCCTTGTTCCAGTATGAAACATATGTACATAATGTGGATTGGATTTGTGCTGCTCTGTTTTCCCTGTGTTTTGTTTGAGAATTGGTAAAGCAGCATGAATAGGGTTAGATACGAACAGTTTTTCTTTGCGCCACTCCTCCAACATATGAAGAATTGCAGGCAAAAAGTCAGAAAGTTGAATAATCTGACCAGTTTTTCTGCTTCCGACTGAAAACGCTTGCTGATAAATTCATGAGCCGCTCTTTGTTTCCGCAGTACGAGTTCTCCCCTCAAACTCTCTGTTGCTATGGCAAGCAGCTCTGCACCATACCTACCGGCGGCACCTACTACAGCTACCAAAACAGGTACGCCTGCACCGTGTTTCTTTTTTTCCCAGAATGTTCTAGTGCGTCTCAAATCCAAGCACCTCGAAAAATTCTAACCTGTATCTGCAGGTTTACTTCATATAAAATTGAGGCATTTGAACAGCCAGGTTCTGTTCAACTGAGATGTCCGTCTAGCTGTTTCTTTTGTAACGATGAAAAAAAAAAAAAAAATCTTAGTTTAAGGCTACAAACATCTTCGCCCATCATTACCTGCTGCCTAGCAGCTGAGATGTGGCACATTATCGCTCACATTTTGGATTTCTTCCTCCCCCTGCTGCATGATTAGTGCAACTACAACTTTTTTTTTGCTTTTTTTTTTTTCCTTTCCCCCCCCCTTCTTCTCACTTACACAATTCACTTAGAGCGAGAAGCAGCATTAGAGAGACTGCATCAGACTCTGGCAGCACAGCTCATTTATACTCTCAATGGGAGCTCCAGGATTCCCCGCTGTCTGTCAGAAAACATAAAAACACGCTGCAGAGCATCAAATCATCGGGGTTCCGAAGACGTTGCGCACCGTACGACGACCTTTTTTGGTTGGAGTTGCACTCAGAGCATGGATGTGTTTCATTCCCCTTCAGGTACCATTTCTGTGAAAAATGCTTCAACGAGATCCAGGGAGACAGCGTGACGTTAGGAGACGATCCCGCACAGCCGCAGACGTGAGTGAACGCTAAATTCATTCAGGCACCGAAGCGGCCATGTTTGTTGCTGCTCAAGTTTGTGTTTTTTTGTTGTTGTATTTCCATTCAATTAGATTTAGAACTTTAACACAGAGTTATTTCACATGTTAAGTTTGTTTAAATGTAAGAAATTATTTATATTTACGAGACATTATGATGGTAATAAAGTTTTTTTTGCCCCTGTTTTTCCTAAACTCTTCAGGATGATATCAAAAGACCAGTTTGAACGCAGGAAGAATGATGTTCTTGACCCAGAACCGTAAGTAGAGCAAATACTTACATTATTTTCCTAAAGTTACCGTCTTTACAATGAAATTCTGTTTTGGGAGGTTTCCCTGCACATCCTCTTCCCGAGAAATTCATTTAAATCAAAGTTTGCCTTCACACACATCCACCTTAGGTTGTTTTTTCCTGTCGTTTAGATCTTGCTGATCATTTCCAACATTTAGTTTTATATTAAGTGTTTTTAACTTATCAAAGTGCTCCCCGAGTTTGTCCTCTATTATATGTCGTCTTTTATTCTTTTAGTAAAACTCTAGCAGCATTTATTTGTTCTTACTTTTCTCGTTCTAGCTGAGGAATTCAGCTGATTTATTTTATTTTTTTTATATTTTTTAACATTGTAAAAAACAAAACAATTTGCTGTCCATAAAACTTACTGTGAGTTATTGATGTTGGCAAACTTTTCAAAGCATTTGAATCACAGATTTTATTTGTCTTTACTCGCATCGATCTGAAAGATATTAAGTTGTCTGAATATATTTTTTCAAAATGAGTCTTAAACTGACCATTTGATTCTCGATCTTTTCAATGGACTCTGAAGTTATTAGTAACCTTTTATGAAGTGAAGCTAAACTTATCCAGGACTTTTATCTAAAACATGAAATCCTCAGATTAAAGATGTTTAATTTCTGTTTTTTTTTTTCTGTCCAGATTTGTTGAATGTAAAGACTGTGGACGCAAAATGCACCAGATCTGTGTTTTACACTACGAGGTTATTTGGCCATCAGGGTGAGAAGTTATTTCTTGCATATTTTTGCTGTATTTTTATTTATTTAATTTTGTATTTAAATCTCTTATTTGTGTTCAGATAAACAAAGTGACATTTTTCTCTTAATGTGTTCAGATTCATCTGTGACAACTGTTTGAAGAAAAGTGCAAAATCACGGAAAGAAAACAAGTTCACTGCTAAAAGTAAGCACACCCTACTCTGTTCTTTCTGCACTTCCATTCAGATTGTTGCACTAATCCTAAAGACCACATCTTCATATAACTGTGCTACTTTTAGTGGCGTCTGAATGTTTTGAAGTCTCCATGAAATTCCCTCCTTCCTTTCCAATCCGAACAAGTGCCAGAGCTGGTTTTAAAATGTCGCTTGAACGTGCTGCTTCGCTTCAGGGTTACAGTCCACCCGACTGGGAATGTACATAGAAGACCGTGTGAATAAATACTTGAAGAGGCAGAACCATCCGGAGGCCGGGGAAGTGTTCGTGCGAGTGGTAGCGAGCTCCGACAAAACGGTGGAAGTTAAACCCGGCATGAAAGCCAGGTGAGCTCGGAACGGGTCGGTGGACCTCGCCGGTTTAAGAAACGGGTTGTGTTTGTCTCTGACTCGACAGACTAACTGCTGTACAGCCGACATGTTGCACAAACTGGGTCTGACTCTCTGCTCCCCCCTGAAAGGAACACAATCCCTGATTGAACAGCTTGTTATCAGGTTTACTAATTAATCATGTTTGCTCCTTATTGATTAAAAGTCACTTGACCTTTCAGTTCTACTTTGTGCTGCTGAGTGACATTGTAACGTCTTCAGGAGCTTCTTCCGTATTTCTGGTTAACAGAGTTCCTATATAGTCATGAAAGGTATGAATAATGATGGGCTTTCTATGTCATAATAAAGAATAGAGCTAAGAGTCCAGATTTCTTCATTTCCATCATCTAAAACATTCAAATTAGATTTTAATAAAAACAGACTTTTAAATATTTGATTTATTTTTAAATGGCATTCTTTGTCTTTGATTTTCTCCCATCAAATTTATTACATTTTTTGTAAGCGAGCAATAAAATAAATGCATTCAGAATTTAAAAATGAATTTAAAAAGGTTTATTTTTTTTACCACTTTCTTTGCCACCATTTGCTTTTTGATCTTTTTTTTTAACAAGATATGCAATTCAAAATAGTAAACATTGCTTCTTAATTTTATAAACAATTATTCAAAATCTTTAAAAAAGCATCTTTATATATCAGAGGACACCCAGTATAAATGATTGTTACAGGGTATGAAATTATACTTTCTAAGAGGGCAAAATGTGCACCATCTCCATCATATTTGTGTACATTTGTAATATTTCTTTATGCATCTTTCACGCCAGGTTTGTGGACACGGGTGAGATGCCCGACACCTTTCCCTACAGAACCAAAGCACTTTTTGCATTTGAGGAGATCGATGGTGTGGATGTTTGCTTCTTCGGCATGCACGTGCAGGAGTACGGCTCCGAGTGCCCATTTCCTAACACTAGGTTGGTTTGTTTTTGCATATATATATATATATATATATATATACAATATAAATGAATCCAAATTAATTAATGTGTTTCGGTTCTAAAAGTAAATATACTTGGATTCGTTACACCCAGGGTTACACATTTTAACAGTTTCTTTCTGAATTTTCAGTGATGCATTTATTAGAAAATTTAGGCCAATATTAATATCAGATATTAGTACTGCTTTTGTGACTGAAAAGACATTTACCAATATTACTTGTATATTTCAATACTCTTTTGACGGTTTAAAAAAAAAAAAATGCACATGGCTGACAACACATAGAAAAATTTATTTCTGTGGAATTTGTGGACCCAGACGTAACCAGAAATCTGGACTAAAGAGAAAAAGGACTGGGCTGTTGCTTAGTGATCAAAAACATCCTGTTTTCAGAAGAAAACTTTGTATTAATTTATTTCTTTTGGACATCAAGGTCCCAGAGACTAGAAGAAGAGCGGAGCGGCGCCATGGCGATCATGTCATCCGCTGGCGTTGGTCCACTTTAAAATCAATGCGGCGTTTTAATAGGATGTCGTAATGCACTTTATGCTTTATGGAGAGGCTGTTTTCATTCTCCGGCAGGGCTTGGTACCGGTCCAAACTGACAAATATACAAAATATTTCTAAACTAAAGTTTGGGTTTTTATTCTCTCTCAGCCATAATTAACTCTTGAAATGCATCACTCTGTTGGAAATCAACCCAAATTATTATACACTTTCAATTTAATTACTGAAGAGAATTTTAAATGATCTTCACCTCTAATTGACATCATCTGTTAAATTGACATCGTTCTTTCCAACGTTGCAGACGGGTCTACATATCATACCTCGACAGTATTCACTTCTTCCGACCCAGAGTTCTACGAACAGCAGTGTACCATGAAATTCTCATTGGCTACCTCGAGTATGTCAAAAAACTTGGGTAAGTCTGACACTTTTTATTTGATAAAATGAAGAATCTTTCCTACCGGAGCTGCTTAGTGATGTGAGCTTGTGCGGTTCTGAAGTTACACGCAGGGCCACATCTGGGCGTGTCCGCCCAGCGAGGGAGACGACTACATCTTCCACTGCCATCCTCCAGAGCAGAAGATCCCCAAACCCAAGAGACTGCAGGAGTGGTACAGGAAAATGCTGGACAAAGCTTTTGCTGAGAGGATCTTGCACGACTACAAGGTAGGTTAAAGGTTCTTGGAGAGGACGACGTTAATGGCAGCACTTTATGTCAAAATTTTTAAATTATTGATCAAAATTTCCTACGTCTTTTCCGCAGGACATCTTCAAACAGGCGACTGAGGACCGGCTGACCAGCGCCAACGAGCTGCCGTACTTCGAAGGCGACTTCTGGCCCAACGTGTTGGAGGAGAGCATCAAGGAGCTGGAGCAGGAGGAAGAGGAGAGGAAGAAGGAGGAAACCACCGCGGCCACGGAAACTCCAGAGGTACCGTCCTTTAGTGAGAAACTTACAAATGTTTGAACCTAAATCACTTAAATTTCTCTTTTGAATTGATGGAATTAGGGCTACAGCTAACGATTATTTTAGATATTGATTGAGCTATAGATTATTCTGACAATTAATCGGATAAAAAGAAATTTGGTACGTTCTGCAGATACTTCATATAAGCCCTTTTTTTTATACAATATTACAAATATATTAATAAAATGGGAGTAAACAATTTCCTTCTTTTAAATGAGAACAAAATTTTGCCTAAAATGCCAAAAAATGTGACAGTTTATGCATCAAACCAGGAACATCAGTAGTCCACAGAGTAATGGCGGTATGTGACCCAAGTCATTCCTCTAACGTCTACATGTCGTCCCTCAGGGAACCCCGAGTGACAGCAAAAACGCCAAGAAGAAGAACAACAAGAAGACAAATAAAAACAAGAGCAGCGTGAGTCGAGCCAACAAGAAGAAGCCCGGGATGCCGAACGTGGCGAACGATCTGTCCCAGAAGCTGTACGCCACCATGGAGAAGCACAAAGAGGTCAGCTTGTTCTTAAAACGTTTTCTTACACAGGATTCAGTCAGACAGACGAGCGCCAGCGACACGGAAGCATAAAGAAAAACCAGAACGATGCTTAAATGCTCTCTGTCCAATCTGACTGGACTTGAGCCATTTTGCAGAAAAAAAAAACGTGTCTTCTGAAACCATCCATGGAACTGGATGTAAGCATTTCAGCTCAATATTTTTTTCTGTTATTTAAGATTTGTAAACATCTTATAAATTTCCTTTTGGGGGATGGTTTGTTTAAGAAAAAAAGGTCTGTGGTAAACTGGCTGCTCAGAGAGCGGTCTCCAAGAAAGTTCAGTGAAAAGAAAATTTGTGATATTTTGTCGTAACTTACCTTCTAATTTAAATGTTTTTTTTTTTTTTTATCTTTAGTATTTGCTGCATTTTTATTTTATTTGCCTTTTTATATTCCTGAAAAAAACTTCCTAATTTAACTCAAATTCATTGCAAAACTAAGGAAAGACTCCAGCACTGACAGCGCTGTGCCTTTAAACGGCAAGTCTGGACTGTTCTGTAAAAGACTAAAAGATTTCCTCCTTTTACGGATTTTTTATTCTTAGGTGTTCTTTGTGATCCATCTTCACTCTGGGCCCCTGGCCAACACCCTGCCGCCCATCGTCGACCCGGACCCCCTGATCTCCTGCGACCTGATGGACGGCCGGGACGCCTTCCTGACCTTGGCGAGGGACAAGCACTGGGAGTTCAGCTCCCTGAGGAGGTGCAAGTGGAGCACCATGTGCATGCTGGTGGAGCTGCACAACCAGGGACAGGATCGCTTCGTCTACACTTGCAACGAGTGCAAACACCACGTGGAGACGCGCTGGCACTGCACCGTGTGTGAGGTGGGTTACTCTTTTACGTTTCTTCACGTCTTTGTATCAAAAGGGTTCGCTGAAAGCAGAGTTTTGTCTGAGGTTAATGTGCCCCCCCCACCTTAACTTAGAGACTTTAAAATGCTTCTGTTAGTTTAGAAATCACAGAATGGCCGTAGAACCAAAATGTTTTGATGTTCTGACTACACAGGAACCAAACATTCATTCAACGTCTATGCACCACAAATCTGGAACAAACTTCCAGAAAACTTCAAAATTGCTGAAACACTGAGTTCCTTCAGATTCAGGCTAAAAACTCACTTGTTTAAAGTTCCTCTAGTTTAAAAACGTTTTGCTATGCAAAGCACTTTACAAATAATTTTAACACTTCACCATTTTGGTAGCCTCAAACAAATCCAATTTTCTGACTTTATAATGGGAATGTAAATTATAGAAATTGTGATTACTGTACTGTCTGACCTATAAGTTAATCAGAAGTCAAGCCAGTCAGAAATGTGTCACGAAGAGGAAGCAATATGACTGTTTGTCTAGTCGCACGAGCCAAACTGCTACTTATAGTGCAGAAAATATAGTATGCTAATACTATTTGACAAAATATGTTTACTGCTTGTTTCATGATTGGCTACTGTATTACGTTTATATGATGTAAAGCACTTTGAGCTGCCTTGTTGCTGAAATGTGCTGCATAAATAAACTTGACTTGACTCACCTGTTCTGTTCTCTGGTTCAGGACTTTGATCTGTGCATCAGTTGCTACAACACGAAGGGCCACGATCACCAGATGGTGAAGTGGGGCCTCGGCCTGGACGACGACAACAACAGCCAAAGCGGCGAAGCCTCCAAAAGCCCGCAGGAGAGCCGGCGTCTGAGCATCCAGCGCTGCATCCAGTCTCTGGTTCACGCGTGTCAGTGCCGCAACGCCAACTGCTCTCTGCCGTCCTGCCAGAAGATGAAGAGGGTGGTGCAGCACACCAAGGGCTGCAAGCGCAAAACCAATGGGGGCTGCCCGGTGTGCAAGCAGCTCATCGCATTATGCTGCTACCACGCCAAGCATTGCCAGGAGAACAAGTGTCCGGTCCCGTTCTGCCTGAACATCAAACACAAGCTCCGACAGCAGCAGCTGCAGCACCGGCTGCAGCAGGCACAGTTGATGAGGAGAAGAATGGCCACCATGCAGGGCCGGACCATGCCGCTGCCATCTCCGCCCGCCGCCGCCGCACCCAGCACTCCCACGTCTCACGCCCAGCCCAGCACTCCTCAGACGCCGCAGCAGCCGCTGTCCAACCAGCCGCCGACGCCCAACTCGGCTGGCGTCATGTCCCCCGCCTTCCCTGGAGTGCCGCGAGCGGGCCCGCCGCAGGCGACCGTGTCGCAGGGCAAGCCGGGCCCCCACGCCTCGCCCCTGCACCAGCAGCAGTCTCCTCTCCCGCAGCCGCCTCAGCAGCGCCAGCAGCAGGCTCCTCTTGCCGCCATCAAGATGGCGCAACACATAGAGATGATGGCGCAGGCGCAGCAGAACCAGCAGAACTACCGGGTCAACATGAACGGCTTGCCCATGACCCCCCAGCAGACGCAGCAGCAGCGCATGGCTCAAACCATGCAGATGGTGGCGGGGCCCCGCGGCCCCCAGGTCATGCAGCAACCCACTTTGGGGCAGTGGCCTGCAGCCGCTGGCCCCATGCCAGCTCAGAACCAACAGCCAGGCGTGGTTCCGAACCAGAACACGTCGCAGCAGGCCATGAGCATCCAGCGAGCCATGATGGCGCCAGGGCAACAGAGTCAGCAGAGGATGCTGATGCCCCAGCAACCAGGTCCGCGGCCGCAAACCCCCCAGAGAACAGGCACCATACCCCCGAACGCCCTTCAGGACCTCCTGCGCACCTTGAAGTCCCCGAGCTCCCCGCAGCAGCAGCAGCAGGTCCTCAACATCCTGAAGTCCAACCCGCAGCTAATGGCAGCTTTCATCAAACAGCGGACAGCCAAGTACCATGCGAGCCAGCCGCAGCCGCAAGCTGGGCAGCCGCAGCAGCAGCAACCCGGCATGCCGGCAATGCAGACCATGGCCATGCAAGGCGGGCCGGTGCAGAGGCCCCCTCAGCAGCCGCAGCAGGCTCCGGTGCAGGGCATGGCCCAGCTGGGCGCAGGGCAGCTGATGAACGCCGCTCACAGCGCTAACCCGCAGATCCAGGACCTCTACCGCCGGCAGCTATTGCGACAGCAGCAGCAGCAACAACAGCCGCAGCAGCAAGGGGTGATGCCGCAGGGTCACCTCGGTCAGTTTCCCAATCAGCCGCAGGGAACTCCTGCGATGTACTCCCACATCCGCATGCAGCAGCAACAGCAGCAACAGCAGCAGCAGATAGCCATGCAGCAGGCGGGCGCTGCTGGGGCTGGGGGCGTAACTATGGGTCAGCTCCCACCCATGGCCCAGATGGCCCAGCCCGGGATGAGCATGGACTCCACTCAGAGCCTGCTGCATCAGCGCATGCAGCAGCAGCAACAGCAGCAGGCACAGCACCCCCAGCAGCAGCAGCAGGCCGTCCTCAAGCAGCAGATGGGCTCCCCGGCCCACCCAAGCCCCATTAGCCCCCAGACCCACCTGCTGGCCGGCCAAGCTCAGGGTGCCGCCCACCTCTCTGCCCAGCCGGGATTGGCCAACGCCCTCGGCAACCAGGTCCGCTCCCCGGCGCCCGTCCAGTCGCCGGCGCAGCAGCAACAGCCGCCGCCGCATTCCAGCCCCTCGCCGCAAGTCCAAAACCAACCGCAGCCCTCGCCGCAGCACCCGGCCCTGCCGCACTCGGGGTCGCCCCACCCGGTGCTGGGCGGCCCGCTGCAGTCGCTGGAGCAGGGACACCTGGGGACGCCGGAGCAAAGCGCCATGCTGCCGCAGCTCAACACGCCCAACAGGGGGGGACTGAGCAGCGACTTGGGGCTGGTGGGGGACGCCACGGGGGACACGCTGGAGAGGTTCGTGGAGGGGTTGTAGCATTTTGTAACTGGGAGCAAAAAAGAACTCTTTTCTCTCCCAGTGCCCCTCACCTCTACTCCCCAGTTTCCCCCTCGGACTCTTCACCCCACCTGAGGGCTTCGTTCGTTCTTTCTAAAATTGGGAACCTTTTCGTTTTGTACTGACATGTAAAAAGTTTCAGCTGTTTTTGGGGGATGGGGAGGGCGGGAGGTGACTAAAAACGAACTCGGTCAAGATACAAACTGTTCTTGGGAATGTAATAGTTTCCTAAACCCCAAGCGTCTGGTTTGTTTTTCTTTTGTTTTTTCCTTAAAATGTTTGAGGGATTTGCAAGTTTTCTTCTTAAAATAAAATTAAATCACAAAGAATATATTTTTGGTTGAGACCAAATGTGTTCCGTACTCAGTTTATTTTCATTTGTGGTATGATTTCATGCCTTTTTTTTTTCTTTCTTTCTTTTTTTAAGAAAATGTAAAATTGCATTATACCATTCATATCTTTTATTTTGTACCGTTTAATTTTTTTTTTCTTTTTTGAAAAAAAGAAAATAATGCGGTTTTGTGTTAAAAACTGTACAAATTTTTTTTTTTTTTTTTGTCTGGGAATCGGGACAGGTTTGTTTTTTTTCTTCGCGAGCTGTCATTCCTGGCAATTGTAATCTAGTATTGTACCATTACTGTGAGACGATGCATTCAGGGACGGCAGTGGCTCCCTTTTTTGATTTTGACTTTTCGTTGTGCGCGTGTTTATGAAGAGCACTCGGTCGTATCAAAGTAGGAGCTGGCCTGCGGCAGGCTGCGTATTCGCTGGCATGCATGCAGGCGCACATGAAGACGCTGATGCACAGACCCTCACAGTCACTAATAGGAACACTGCTCTGAATGAGTTTTCACAGAGGACTGCAGACTTCAATCTCAAATTGGAAAAAAAAAATTCTGCTGGTGTAGAAAGTTGTTGGGTTTGACTAAAAGAAGAAGAAAATTGTCATACCTTTTTTTTGTTGTTTTTTTTTTTCCTTGTCATACAAATGTAAAGTGTAAAGAGAGTGTGAAAAAGAGACCAGCCCCCTAAGCTGAGGTGGAATTATAACAGGTTGTTTTGTAGAAAACGATCTCAAATGATTCCCAAAAGCCCCAAGTTTTACACTAAAGTTGTGAGCTATCAAGGGGTGAAAGGGCAACATTTGAGATTCACCGTAAGGAAAGCTTAATTGTCATCAACCTTCGTTCCTCTCACAAACACTTGAATTTGGGGGGGGATTTCCTTTTTCTCCTATTGTAAATCAAGCTATTAAGCAAAAATACTATAAATATAAGGAAGAGAGAATGAAATCACTGTATAAACTGGTAAAAGATTCATTTCTTACTTATATACCATATTGTTAAATAAACTGTGTGCAACAGAAGAACACCAGTACTCTGTTGACTGAATGAGGCAATACTTTTACTGTTGGTGTGTGTCGTTCATTTCAGTATAACTTTTCTGTCCTTTAGCATCAACATGGGCCACATAACCCATATCGAATCTTCTAGTACCTAAGCATTGCCTTTTTTCCCCTTTCTAAGCCTAAACATCTGCATTCCTGTATACTCAATAATATACATTTATATTTTTTGCCTTCAGAGTTTAGCCTCGTGTGTGTAAATGCTCAACTCCTCCATATTTAATTTACAGATGCATTTAAAAACAATCGACGTCCAAAAGTGAACTCATGTTTACTATATGCTGTGACGTATTCCAAGTCTTTTTAATTCAGTTTATCGGAATTTTATTTTCTTTAATCAACATTTAAACTATTACGAAGAAGTTAACTTGCACATCCACACATTTTCCTTTCACTAAACTTTCTATCAATGCAAAGTTTTACAAGTATCATCTCAGGTTGGCTTAAGGCTGAGGGCCCACTTCTGCAGGAGGACGAGTCCGGAGGTCTGTGGTTCTTCCCCCGCAGCTGCAGGGATTGGATGTTAAGTTTAACAGCAGCCATGTTGTAACTCTGTACCACTACCCTCATTTCTTTGACTTTTATTTCCATCTTCTTGCTAAAAGCAGTATAGGAGAAAACTAATCTTGCACCAAAGTTAGCCCACTTTGTCAGGATTGAATTGCAATGTCAATTTGTGATAAAAAAAACAAACGTGTTCCCATACTTGTTCTATTTTACAGCAGCAATCTAATCAAAATTAAGTACTGACAAAAAAAAAAATATATATATATATATATATATATATATATATATATATATGAGCTAATATTGAAGCCAGGTGTGCTGAAGCAGAGACATCTAGTTACTGGACACGGCCCTTGAGGAATGCAGTCTGGGACCAGTGGCATAAAGTATACACTACTGATAAGAGGAATTGCCTTTCAGGGTTAATAAACTACCGATTATCAATTTGTCTAGTCATGGTACTGCCGCAACATTAATGATGAAGAGCCGTTAGGAGCTAAGAAAGAGCCGGTTCTTATGGGGGAATGAGCCAAATTATCTGGATCTCGAAAAAACAGCCGCAATTCCCATCACTATGAGAATCATAAACATACTATTAAATATTGCTGAATAGAGCCAACAGCCGAAGGCTTTATGGCACTAAACGATAAAATGAGTTAATTAGTAACGCAGTTATTTTATTATTACTAGCTTGCGGCTTGCACATGTTCTTTCTGTAAAATTGTTCATTTGTGACCAATTTTCTGTTCTTTGAAAATTAGCTTAACAATCTGCACGTGCTCCTTTTAGGTTTTTGTGCTTTACATTATTTTAGACATACTTGAATATTTCAGATTAAACAAATTATATCAGAAAATACTCACCAAAGCATATCCAAGAACCAATTTTCAAAAGACAAAGGGCATAAACTAAACTTAGCTCCATATTTTCAGCGCCCGGAGGGGGCGCCGTCACGACACTCGTTGGTTACTACGGCGACTTTTTTGTAGTTACGTGCATAAAATAAAATAAAAATAAAATAAAATGTTCAGGGCTCAACAGAGGATTTTCCTTTCTAATGTTGCCCATATCAAAAACCCCGAACCCATATTTGAACCTCCTTAATTTCTAACACAATATGTCATTTTACACAGCAATGCTCAGAAGGTTTCGCTCACGGTTGGAGGTCTAGATTTTATTTTATTTTATTTTTTTACTTCCTTTTCTAGTGGAGGAATTATTGTATTCATAGTGAATTAAATATTTTTATTATGAACGCAAAATAAAGCTGGAAACATTAATTCAGCAGAGTACAAAAGCCAGTGTAGCTACAGAATTTGAGGTTCTTGTCCAAGTCAGAAAATCTGTCGTCGGAAACTCTGTATTTATTATATTAAAATATACTTAATATTACGTTACGTTTTTTGACAGTAAGTGACGTCAGCGAAGACGTCGTCTGAATAATCCCTGTTTATTGGTTAATTATCACGTGACCGGAAGCTAGGAATGGAGCGGTTTTGGTAAAACGTTTTGAAACATAAACAATTTCTCCGGGTCTTTCTGTTGTTTGTCAAGCAACGTTACGTAAAAATAAACATTCGTGACATCAGCGAGAGAGTGTTGAGGCAATGAGGGCCCTAACAGCAAATCTCAGTAAGTTTTTGATTAGCACAAACAGCTAGCATACCAACTGCTGTCTGTCGTGTTGTGTTTAAGGACCTTGTTTCCCCTCCGTTCGCAGGTGAGGAAATGGGTTTTCATTCCGGTTTCCCTGCCTAACCTGTCTGTGTTTGCGGGTTGGGGATGACAGCTGGAACCGTGCTGCTTTGCCTCCTTTAATGCAACACTAATGACATCGCCATGGACGATTCCGAGCTGGATTTTGTGGACCTCTGCTCCAGATTGCTGAAGCGCGTCCGCAAGAAAGAACCAGCCAGACCGAGCAAGAAGGCAGAAGAACAGCAGAGCTCCAGCCAAGCAACCCGGGGAGACAAGAGAACGGTTGATAAGCAGGATGGGGATTCTCTGTCCGGGTTTTCAGCCACTGGGTCGGAGGTGGTCTGTGGAAGAACTGGGTGTGACTCAGGGGATGCTGTTCAGTCTTCTGCTGTTCCTCCAGCTGACGCAAACCTGAGGGCAAAAGACAAAGTTCTTCTCAGGATGCAGGAGTTTAAGAGAGCCAGTCCGCAGAAGATGACGCACAGTAACAGAATCGGGCCAGCAAAGAAGGACGTCTGTACTCTGACTGTACAGCATCAGAAAGCAGGCAATGCAACGATTATCCCAACCCAAACATCGCCATGTAAGTTATGGAAATGGTGCTGATTTTTAGATGCTTTTCTCAGTGTGTGGTGTGCAGTTTTATTCAGATTTAGGTCTAGACTTTAACTGGGCCATTCTAACACGTGCATTGATCTAAGCAAACTGTGTCCTGCTAGAACATTGGGTCTGCAACCTTTACTATTCAATGACACCCAAAGCCATTTTTGCCCTCAGTCCAGCTACACTATAACTGCCTTATAAGCACAAATACTACACACATTTATTTTTACTACAGAAATTCTGTTGTAATTTTTAAACAACTGTTAATATTTTTGTTTTAAAATAAGAAAAGGATAAAACTTTCTTGTATGGGGAAGTTGGCATTTGCAAATAGTTTCTAGCCTAACAGTAATAGATAGATTTAAGTAAAATGACTAATACTTGTAGTGTCATTCTGTTGTTGAAATTCAATTAGATTATTCCCTAAAAAAACAAGAAAACAAAACAAAACAAAAAAAAAACATCTATTTCTAAAACGTCAGTTTTTTCTTTATCATTTATAAGTCTTTCAAAATAATTGTGGACAGTCCAAAGAGCCACTTGATGCTGTTTGTTCTCCTTTTAGGAGTTGGGTTTTATTTAGCAGTTTTACTGTGACCCACATCTGTCCTCAGACAAGGCGGCGTCGCCCCGCTCCGATCCCCGCTCTGAGCCCCCAGAGAGTGACGAGGCGCTGGCCCTGCGGTTGCAGCGGGAGCTGGACAGGGAGGCGGCCGAGGCCCAGATCGTGGACCTGGAGGACGGAGGCCTCTTCTTCTGTCAGATCTGCCACCGGGACTTATCACACATGACCCCCGAAGGGCGCACACAACACCTCAACAGGTCCGGACATGTTCTTCCTTTATGCGTTTCATGTTGCGAGCAGAGGCGGGTAGAGTACCGATAAATTGCACTCAACTAAGAGTAGCACTACTTCAACATATATATATATATATATATATATA
>NW_015112785.1:121257-191441 GCF_001443285.1 Poecilia latipinna | reverse complement strand
AGTGAAAAAAATAATTTGGTAAAAAAAAAAAAAAAAAAAAAGGCTGAATGACTGATCAAAACATAAGTCAATTGATATTCAGAAACGACATCATCAGACAAACCAAAATATAAAATTACAAGGAGATTTTCCTATTTTAAGGACCTAAATGAAAAGAATTCATATAAAGAGCATAATTACAAAATCAGACAAAAGAAATATTTTTCCAAATCAAAGCTGCTTTATTCATTCTGAAACCGTCTGACTTGAATAGCTTTGAAGTAGTCGTCTTCAGTTGTTGTTTTACTGAATTCGTCTCTGCGAACACGACGGGCAGCAAAGCGATCCCACGGAGTCCTGCTGTCTTATCCAGTTAATGGGTTAAAGAAAATCTGCATGTTTCATTTAACAACTTCAGCCTTAAATACAATATTAGAAACACGTTAAAAGACAGAAATAAACAACTCAATACCTTTTTTTTAAATTGAGGAAATAAACATTTTATTGCCTGAAATGCAACATCAGAGCATTTCTTTAGCATATGGCTAATCATTTGTAGTGAAGGACGCATTCTCAGCTGAAAAATAACTCACAGCATCAAAATGTGGAAAAAATCAGAGCTTTCTGCATGACTAGATGATGATCCGTTTATTGTTTTGATTACATTTTAACAGAATTTACATTCTGACAGTTTTTTTTAATCTTAAATGCAAAACAGATATATTTTTTGTAAAGTTTTAATTACTGCTCTGAGTCTGTTGTTCTTTCAGCAAATTGCCTTTTTTTTTTTAGTCTTTTGAGTCAGTTAACAATTAATCCATTGCTAACAGTTATTTCAACAATCGATTCATCACATTTAATCATTTCAGCCCTGATCCTGTCCAATTTCCTTTTATCTGAGGATGACGGTTTAGGTCAGATGGTTGAAACTTGAACACGATGAGAATTTCCAGCAGGACGATTATCAAAATAAATAAATAGACACCAGAACTGCTTTGAATGGACAATCTGAGCTAACTGAGCTTCTGAAAAGACTCAATCCTCACAGGATTTACTGTCTGTGTTTAAAAAACAAAAACGTGTTTGCTTTTCTTGCAGGTGTTTGGATCAGAATGAACAGAGCGCACCGTCTCTCCCCCCGCCCTCCGCTGTCCCCGACTGTCCCATCTGCGGCAAGAAGTTCAAGAGCCAGAAGAGCCGCTCGGCCCACCTGAAGCGCTGCTCCGCAGACATGGGCGTCTCCCCGGCCGTTCTGCTGCAGGCTCTGCAGAGACAGGCCGAGGAGAGCCGCAGTTCTGCCAACGCACAGTGAGCGCCCCGTCGTGAAGGACGCATCCTTAACGCTGCAGGCCCCTTAGTGCGTAAAGCTGACGAAACTGTCCCCGTTTCCTCTTCCCAGCCTAGAGACGGGCGGCATCAAGAGGAAAGCGCCGCCTCAGCCAGCGCTTCCAACGAGGAAGAAGCCCAGGAAGAAGTCCGACCGGCTGGACGAGGACACCATGGTGGCTCTGGCTCTGTCCTCTTCCCTGCTGGAGCAGCAGAAGGAGCAGCAGGTTCAGAGCGGTCCGCCTCACAGCTCCGTGACTCCACTGCTGACGTGGAAGCCAGATGCTGGTGCGGTACCACCACTAAGATTTTCTGGGACCTTTCCGGACGAATAGGCTGTAAAGTTCTGTACATACCTTTACCTTTAGGCTGTAAAGGTATGTAATCATACCTTACATTTGGAAAATGTAAAGCATCTTTAATTTTTTTTAAAGAAATTTGCAAAAATGTAAAATAAAATAAAAAAAGAATCCATTTAGGAACAAAACAAGGAAAAACAGGGACGCAGTGAAAAGTTTCCAGATGTACTTCACTTTAACGCTACTTCTTATATTTAAGCACCTTTCCAACATCTGGTGATAGATCAGTCTGGGGAATCTCATAAACTCCAACTCAGCCATCATTTCTTCTTCTCTGTTTTTGTGCAGCTAAAGGACGTGTGAGAAAGAAAAAAGTAGCCGTCCCTCGTCCTCCGCCACTCCTCCTAGTTCAGGACGCAGAGACGGCCCTGGCGAGGCTGCAGGAACGAGTCTCTGCTCTCTTGCTTCGCCGCCGGGCGCCCTCTCCTCCCACCCCGACGAGATGCCCCAGCAAGCTGCCCGGCTGGACAGGTGCTGCCCCCCTCTGGCGGAAAAGTACACTGCTGGATGGAGGCTCCACCTGTCCGTCTCAGTTCTATGCTGCGGAGCTCCAGCACCTGTTTACTACGGCAGACTTATCAAAGGTACTAGAGGAAAAAGGATTCATTTTCATGCTTTTTTTGCTGTTTTTTTGTTGTTGTCATGTTTTGAATTGACTTAAAAGTTAAAGGCCCACCTTTAAAAAAAATTATATTACTTTGCGTTTCGTTTTACAGACCACCTTAAATCGGAGATTCAATTTGTTCTCAATAAACTCGAAATCCAGCGTATACAAGATTTCTACAGGCTTCACCAACTCAAATTTAGGACATTTTAAGACCATAATGAATGACCTATATTTCCACAAAAATGTACGAACTTCATCATCCAGTCAACTGGCGGTAAATTTAATAGACGCAGGAAAGCTAACTAGCTAACTAGCTAGCTAACATGTTAGCGGCGAGTTGGCGGTAGCCTCAAACGTCTGAGTGACAGAAGGCGGTGAAGATTTTTTTATTTTACTTATTCTGAACTAGAAAAGCCATAAATAATATATAATATACAAAACAAGTCAGGGAGGTACATTTGACAATATAACAGTTTTCAGAACAGACCGTAAAGTGTGTAGATTTTGTAAATAAAAAGGAAAAACGGTATCAAAAACAAACAGGCTAAACATGTTTAAAACTGCAAGGACTTGGCAGTATTATGGTATGTCGTGGTAGTTTTCTTTTTTGCATTAGAGGGATGTTATGTGATTTGAAATATTGAGTTCAGAAAGACGGTAAACAATGAAGTGCTGTTTTTCCAATAACATAAATAAATAAATGCACTGAATGTAGGAGATTAACCGTGCTGCCACGACAAAATGGAAGACCTGTGATTAAAATATTAAAGGGCAACATAATTTTTAAAAAGAAATGTAAGACATTTTATGGCCCTAATTTTAGATGTATGAATTTAAGACTTTTAATGATGCACCGACACAATCTGTTTCTTACACAAGCACATGTCTTTAATTAATGTCCTCCTGTTCCGCTTCCAGCCAGATGCGGTCTTATCAAGCAGCAGCAACAAGCCAGAGTCTTCTGTCCCACCCGCCCTGCCCTCCTGCTCCCAGACCTCCTCTCCCTCTACTCCAGGGTGGGGAGAGCTACACGTGGGAAGCCAGGCCATCCGAGACCTGATGGAGCTGGCTGAAGACGGCATGACTCTGACCCAATACGGATACGCTGACAAAGGTAAAACCCTGTCATGCAACTTACATTAGGAGAAAAATGGTAGGTTCCACTGAGCTGTATGACGGTCGGGAGAGATGAGAAGGATGCTGTGAGTAAAATCTGACTAAATCTCGATTGGGTCCGTTTCTGCAGCCAAGCACCTGAGCGGTTTCATCCAGGAGGAAGAGGATCAGGCCGAGCCGTCGGACGACACCGCCGGCAGCAGCAGCCGGACAGTGAGGAGGTCAGACCAGCCAGAGGCAGAGCGAGACGCAGCCAGACATGAGTCGGTGAGCACAAAGTTTTCAGCGACTTAAACTTGACCTACATGTTTGTCAAAAAAAATGTCAATGAATTTTTTTTTGTTGCTTCTTGTGTAAATTACAAACCAGGAAGAATTAAAAAAAGAAAAAAGAAAAAAGAAAAGAAAACAACAGCTGTCCTGTCTGTGGTAATCTTAATCTGTTATTACGGTGTTTTCCCTGTAGGTGGCGCTCTCCAGGCTGTCCTCAGACCTGAGCAGCATGGTCAACAACCCTCAGCTCAGTGACCTGCAGCTCCAGGTGGACAGTGGAGAGGTCTACTTCGCACATTCCTTCATGGTGTACGCTCGCTGCCCCCTGCTGGCTGAAATGGTAAAATGATGAACGTTTTTAGACGCTTTATGTTATTATCTTTTTTAAATGAATAACGTCGTTTACACCCCATATCTAAGGTGGCATAAACGAGCAGGAAGCATCTGAAATATTTAATATTTAACTCTTCGTTGTGATTATTACTCCTTACTTGAGAAGGATGATTGTCATTTTAATTTTGGTCTTTTAATAACTTATTTTGACTACTGCTCTTTTTCTTAGTGTGAACCAATCTCTCAATTATAAACCGTATGTTAGATTATTATGGATTTTCCTTAATCCAGCCAGATGATGTGTACACTCAGTTTAATCAATAATAATTCATTTTTCAGGATTTCTATGCACTCTTTGAAAATCCATAATTTGATTTGAATATTTTCTTTATACCCAATGTGTATGGGGAAAATAAAAATGTTTAGAATTTCCCAGGTTCAATTATTTATTCTATTTTTAAATTATAAAACATATTTTTTTATTTCTTTTATTGGATGTTTTGACTCATGGAAAATTTGGAAAAATGCAACAAAAAAGAGAAGTGTTTGTTTTGTCTTTTCTTTCTTTCCCTCCCTTTTCTGAGATCGTAATATAAAGCTATTAAAATTAATTGTACTATAAAAACTAATATTTGTAAATTTTAGTTGGGGAATCCATAGATATAGTCCCATTTATGATGACCACAAATAGACCTATATCGCATATAAATCTGCATCCTTTAACTGTTTTTCTCTCTTCGAGGTGATAATTTGGACCAAAACCCGTGAAATATTGCAAACCTGTGACTGTCTTCTGCTCTGATAGATTAAGACGGAGTTTAACTTTCTGCGATCCGTCCCTCCTCTTCCAGGTGCATGAAAGTGGGTTCGGTGTGCAGGAGGAGGGCACGGCCGCAGCTCAGAGGGTGTTGCTAAGCGACGTACCGGGTCAGGCGGTGCTGGCTGTGCTGCGGTACCTCTACACCGCCCGCTGCTGCGTCGCTGCGTCGCTGCGGCCTCACGTCCTGGAGCTGGCATCCAGGTCAGCTCCACACGCCTGAAACCACAAACTCTGACGTGTTCAGTTGAGATTCTGCGTGATAGTCAGTGATTTGTATTTGTTTAGTGGAAGGAAAATCAAAAATGGTTTACAAAGAGAAATCCAAAAGTGTAATGTCTATTTGAATTCACTATTCATACATATGATGATGAAATCCAGAGCAACCAGGTGTCGGCTGAATAAATATGGAGTCCAGCTGCTTTTTCCTGTTTTCAAAGTTAGCAATGGTCAATTGTAGGTGACAAGAAGAAGGAGCTCTGGTCTTGACCAATGTGCAAAAAGACTGTATTCTAAATCTTCAGATTTAATAGAAATATTTAAATTAAACCATATTCCTGTTTCACATCGGCCTATTCCAAGGGTCTACGACTTCTGAAATCCAAAGAGCCTTTCACCCCGCCCCCAATCAGTCCACCTAAGTAGAACTTGTTTAGAGCCACAAATGTCTCTGTTGATAAAATGACAAAATCATTTCTAATTTATAATTTAGGAAATTTGTCATATTACATTTTATTTCCATTTTTAGGGCTTAAAGTAAAGAAAAACAAAACTTTTGCAAAAAGAGGATGCATACGGTTTCTTCTATGGAATGTTGATACATGGGGAAAATTCAGGAAAAAAAAAGAAAAGAAGCAATATCATTGATACTTTTGGCGTCTGCTGAAACCAGTCTATGTTTATTTACTTCTAAAACATCAGTTGGTTCGTTAGTTTTTCTTCAGCCGTAGTTAAGAGCCACTTACAGCTCCAGAGCCTCAGGTTGTAGAGCCCCAGTCAAAGTTTAAACAATTTAAGTTTGAGTCGCGTTTACGCTCAACGTCTGTGTCTCCAGGTTTGACCTGCAGGAGCTGGAGCGGCTGTGTCATTTCCAACCGGAGAACATGGCGGCGGCGGGAGACGACGGGCTCGACGTAAACCAGGAAGAAAACGTCAACAACCAAACGGACTGGGCCTTCGTGGAGCTCCTTCGATCCATGTGGAACGAGGAAGACTCGGATGGAGGCGGACGGTCGGAGGAGGATCGTCCAGAGGACGAGGTCGCCGCGGGCGACGGAGAAATCGGCGAGGAGCGAGTGAATGAGGAGGAGCTGGAGGAGATTTATGAGTTTGCCGCCACGCAGAGGCAGAGGGTGAAGGAGGAAGAGGAGGAGAAAGATGCGGAACCGGAACCCGGCTCGGACCGCAGCTACAGTCGGCTTTTCTCCCAGTCCTGGGGCGGAGAGGCTTCATCCTCGCCTCCTCTTCTTCCTCATGAAGCGGCACCCAAACACTCTTGCAGGACTCTGCTTCAGTCGTCTGCAAGCATCGCCGACGAACCCTCCCTCAACCTTCCCGTCCCCGGGCCGTCTCCGGGGCGACCGGCTCCGGAGGACCGACACGGGCGAGGCGAAGAAGCCACAGCAGAGATCCGAGGTCGTCGCAGCGCCACCCCTTCGCCTGCGAGGAGAGACGAGGCCGAGCTCATCGTTCTGTCCGACTCCAGCGAAGAGGCGGAAGCCGATCGGAGCTTCACAGGGATCAAACCCGGCCAGAACCCGAGTCCCACAGAATCGGTCTGTGGCTCCCAGTTCTGTCCCGGCGATCCCGCCGGGTGTTCGCCAGAGCTTTCCTGGCTCGTCCCTTCCACGCCCGTCAGGTCTCCGGTCGGAAGCACGAGGACCGCCTCCGTGCAGACCGACAGCAGCATGTGCAGGACGCGGCTTTTCCCCAGAATGGACCCGTCCCACACCTTCTCGCCGTCCAGGAACCCCATCCCGACCTCCAGCACTCCTCTTAAAGCCTCCGCAGAACGCCAAGTTTCCCCAGACAAACGGAGGAGCACTGAAGCGTTTGGAGCAAACCGCTCCTTTAGAGATTCCTCAAAGCACGAGGCTCCTCTGCAGCCACGCAGCATCAGCAGCACGTCGGGTCAAATGAAAGCGAGGACACACATGTCCAACCCTTCAGGTCAGTCCTCGTCTTCTTCTCCTGTGGAGTCCGGCGTGCAGCCTGGCGTCAGCGACACGAACGAAGTAACGTCTGTCCCAGATGTGAGGGACTCTAGTTTCCAGCAAAGTTTCATGGATGAGCCTCCGATAGCTTTTAACGATTCCTGGGGCCTGGACGCCTGCGCCGACGGCGACCCGGGCGGCTTCAGCCTGAAGCTGGACGACACCCGAGAGTCCAGCTCCGGAGGGAGACCCGAAGCGTCCAGACCGACAGCTGCAAGCAGCGTCCAGAACCCTGCTGCAGGTCCAGGCCCGCTGACCACGCCAGAGGTCCACAACGACCTGCTGGACTCCAAAATATGGGGCAGCTGGGAGGGCGATGGAGGAGCAGGAGAGGAGGAAGACGAGGAGGAGGAGGAGGGTCTTCCTCTGTCTCAGAGAGCGAACCCGGCGGCTCTGCTCCAAACTCCAAGTAGGTGTTAAAATGTTTTAATCACTAAAAGTTCACGTAACATGTTTATTCAAACTACGGCGATCTTAAGAAATTCAAAGATCTTCAATAACTTTATTTCAGAGAAAACTATTTAATGCTGCGTCAAGTAACTTTTACAAAAAAAAACGTTTTTCATATTTGAAACTGCAAAGTCAAATTTGCCGTTTTTTTTTTTTTAAATAAAAGTTACCGACTGCAGCTTTAAAAATCATTAAAAAGATTTTGTTGATGCAGACATGTTGCTGTGACAACACAGACATGTCGACTTGAAACGGGAGTTGGTGGCTGATGCCCCCTAACAGAAGGGAGTCGCTTTTTTTAGTGGAAAGTTGAGTGGAAGCAAAACGTACTAGAAAAAAAAAACTGAAATAAAGCTTTGAGAGGTTTGTGAGGTAAAGTTTCTAAGTTAGATATTCTAAAAAAAAATCAAATTTAGTTTTTATTAACTCTGAGCCATAAAAGTGAATCACATTATGCATAAGGAATATAATTTGCAAGTTTTGAAGTCAGTTACTGAAATTAATTGAGCGCTTGTTTTTTAGCTGTAGCTGTATTTCTGATAGTTTGTCTTGGAGAGACTAACAGGCCCACAGCATCACTGATCCTCTGCCGTACTCACAACATGAAAACCCTCTTTGCTCATGAACCGTTGCTGTGTCAGAATCGTGGAAGCAGACCCGGCGGCGCCCCCCGGTGGCCATCACCCCCATGCCTCACTACTCTGACATGGACACGCCGGAGCTCAAGAACAAACTCAGCAGGTCAGTCGGTTCATCCTCACTTCCTTCATCATCATCTTCACCCTGAGCAAAGTTTACACAAAGGTCAAGTTGGTTTTTCTTTTTTTTTCTTTTTTTTTCCCTTTCTTCCTCTCAATCCCAACCAAGGTGATTAAGTGATGAACCAATCAGATTACTCTCGGCTAAGTCGATCTCAGGCTGCTTCTTTTTTTTCTCTCTCTCTCTCTCTCCTTTCTCTCCCGTCCATCTGTTCGCCTTTGACGTTCCCCCGTCATGCAGCTTCGGCGTGCGGCCTTTACCGAAGCGTCAGATGGTCCTCAAGCTGAAGGAGATCCACCAGTACACCCACCAGCTGACCAGCTCCGAGGAAGAGGAGGAGGAGGAAGGAGAAGAGGCGCCCCTGGGCAGGGCGGTGTCCTGCGCAAGGTTTAAAGAGCCGACGGCGCCCGCTGCTGCCGCGTCCCCCGTCAAAACGAACCAAGAGGAAGCCGGCGATCCGCTCTCTGCCTCCCAGGGCTCAAACGCCTCGTCCACCGCCGCCAGCGACGAGTCGGAAAGGTGTGTGGAGCGATCAGAGTCTGTCTCTACAAACTAAAACACACGTGCAGTGGAGAAGTGTTCAGACCCCAGAGGGCTGTTTATCAATGTATATAGTAACTAGTTACATGTATGCAGCTACATTTACTGGAGTAACTTGAAAACATTTTTACTTTTATAAGTATTTATGCTATGCTGTACTTTTTACTTTTTGTTAGTATGGCTTGAATAAAATTCCTGAGTAACTTCACTGAATGAAGAACAAGCTTGTTTTAACCAAGACACACAGCTGCAGTTTTTAAACTGAGTTTTATATTGAAAGAAATTGATTTGGAAAAATGCTTATTTTGCCTGATGTTGTAATTAAGTTATTTACATGAATTATTTTCATTTTTTTTTTTTTAAATGGCAACATTTTCACATAATTTTATATTTTGGTCTGCCTGATAATGCAGTTTTCAAATATTAACTGATTAATGTTTTGATCAGTTACTCAGTACTTCTGTAGCCTTTTTACCAAATACTTTTTTTACGTGAGTAAAATATGTGGAAGTAGTGCTTCTCTTAGTTAAATACGATTTTCGGGAACTTTACCCACCTATGTCAAATATATAACTTTCCAACTGCAAAATATATTTCATTTGGGATTTTTTACAAACGCAAAGCAGCGTTTAATTGTACAAGTGGAAGAGAAATGATGGCTGGTTTTCTTCAGGTCCAACCCTGAGCTGGTTCTCTCCTCCGACGGCGACTCGGACAGCGACGTGTCGTCCTCTCAGGCCGCCTCGCGCCTCCAGGACCGCCTCCAGGCGGTGCGCTCCTTCATCCTGTCCGACTCCGACCTGTACGGTCGGATCCTCCAGTACCAGCCTCTGGTTCTCTCCCAGCTCCAGCAGCAGCTGAAGGCGGCGGGGATCCGCCTGGGCGCCGCCAAGCTGGTGGACTACCTGGACTCGCAGTGCATCACCTTCACCACGGCCAAGCCGGGCCACCACGCGGCCGGCCGCAGGCGGGGGGCGTGGACGGGCCGGGGGGCGAGGGGAGGCGGCAGGAAGAACGGAGCTTTAAAACGTTAGCAGAGAATTTTGATGTAGAAAATGTGAAAAAAATAATTGTCTGGTTAAAACTTGTTTTAAATTCTGAGGCGTTTACACCAATTTAAACTTTGTAAATACTTGATTTTTTTTTTTTTTTAAATTGGTTTCAGGTTTTAGGAGTTAACTTTTCATATGTTGCATTGTATTGTTAAAAATAAATCAGAAGTGTTTGTTATATCGTGCGCAGGATGTGATGGTTATAAATGTTTAACATCCAAAGACCAGCATTAGGTTGATGGGATTCGGGACGTCGCGTGGTGCAGCGCGACCCGGAAACAGAGGCTCAACTCCGGTCCGCAGTTCCTTGTTGTCGCCCGTCTCTGTGTCCTTCCTGTCCAATTAATATCAAGTAAAAACCACTAGTGCTGAAAAGATATCTACCGTATTTTCTGGACTCTCTATAAGTCGCATCTACAAAGTGTTTTTTTTTAAAACTGGAAACGTACATATATAAGCCGCTCTCGGTTTTTCATAAATCTGGATTTATTACTGATGCAGCCCTGCGTCTCCAATGCCGAACGATGGATGCGTTCATGCCGAGCTTACTTATTTTGACTTCCAATAATTCACTTCCTGTTAAAGAGCCCCCCCTGGTGGTTGAAGAAAAATCCACAGAAAAGCCGCACCAGGCTACAAGCTGCGTGGCTCAAAGTGTGAGAGAAAAGTAGCAGCTTATAGTCCGAAAAATACGGTATTTACATTTCTAAAGAAACCACACCACACAAAAAGTTTTGAAAATGTTTTTTTTTTTCCTTTACTTTCTCAAGCTTTAACATCCAAACACCCAAAACGTACCCAGAGCTGTGCGTGTCTAATTAAAGACGAGAAAAATCCCACAGCTTCTCATACATTGTTCAAGTAGAGAGAGGTGTCCTTTAATGCAGCACAACATGAGGTCAGTTCTGTCAAGAGTCCACATTCAGGTCGCCGCTGCTCCGCTCAGGGACTGGAGGGGACGAGTTTATATTGCACACCCAGATTTCTCTACAGCAGCGTAAAGCTGGGGCTTTAAAATCAGATTCCGAAAAATACACACAGCACCGCGGCCCCCCGGGAGAAGGGCTCGTCTCCGGTCACCTCGCGGTCGGTGCCGGTGCGGGCTTGCTTCGTTTTCGGTGGACGCTCTCGTACGGTTACGACAGGTTGGCGATGTTGGCGAGGAAGCGCTGAGCCCACCACTCCTCCAGGTCTATAGGCACAAAGTCTGGGCAGAGGAGGAGAGAAAAAGGAGAATCAGCTTCTGGTCAAGAGTTTGTCGTGTGGCTCAGACTGGAGGTCAGTTTAAAAAAAAATTTTTTTTAAACGTGTTTCAGTGGATGCACCACGCTTCAAACAGAAAGTGAGCAACAGATCAAGCTCAGTGTGAAGGTGGTTAATCCAGAAAGAAATTACTGGTAGCCATTTGAAATGTTGATAAAATGTTTCAAAAGTTTAACCAGAATTTTCTAAATCTTTCTTCCTCCTTTCTTTCTTTTCTACATTCAATTCTCCCTCCTTCCTTATTTTTTTTTCTTCATTTCTCTGATTTTTCTCCTTTAATTTCTTACATTTCCTCTTCCCTCTTTTCAATCTTCTCCATTTCACTTTTTCTTGCTTATTTGAACTTCAACTAAGTATTCTCAACCTAATCAGAGGAGATGAACGGTATGGAGTCTCAGTTTGGGTTTCCTGTCTTTATAGGTCAAAGATGATCAAATGGCATCTATTAATTTTAAATAATAAATGATTGGATTATTACTTAAGTTCTACGCTCACCATGAAGCTTTTCTTGTTTTTTTCATGTATCATTTCAGCACAGTCTTTGGGACGTTTAAGACTTAGATTATAGCGATTTTTAGGAGAGGAAAAAAAAAACATGAGCAACAATACAGGAAATAAACTAAAAGGCTTAAAAATTAGTCTGTATACAAAGCAAATGGAAGTCAATATCTGTTTTCAGTTATATAAGAGTGCTGGCTACTTAAGTTAAAAATAATCCATCAGAATTGTTGCAACTACAAACTGGAGCCGGTTTATCTGGAACAGCCAGATCCTCTCAAACTGAACGGCAAGACGCCGTTTTAAAAGCCGGCCTCAGGCTGCGTATGGAGGGAAGACAGAAAAAAACCCCCCACAGACACAGTGGCATTTGAGTCAACCGGGGTGATAACAGCAGCGCTTCCGAAATCAAGCCAATAAATCAACACCAGGTGAGATTACTGGTTCAAAGTTCTGCAGGGCACCGAGCGGGAACAGAGCCGCCCGACACAAATCAGACGGGAGATCAGCTTTATGAGGACGGCTGTGCTTTGTGCTGCGTGAGCTGCAGAAGTGGAGGTAACTCACTCTTCATCACAGTGCCGGGGGTCTTCTCTGCGTACTGAACCGGCCCCTTGCTGTCAGCTGACTCCCCTCGGTCTTCCAGCTTCTGCTCCACTTCCTGCCATACTGCACACAGTCAGACACACACACAGGACGTCAGACACTGAGACCAAGACACACACACACACACAGCTGGACTTCTTAATGCAACCGATTACAATGGATTTGATTTTTATCTGCAAAATAAATTCCTTCCAGTTCACAATTTGGGCGCTACTTTAAAATCAGCGTAAAAATACATTCAAATTTGGGCTGATTAATCCGATTAATTGAGATTAGCTGATTGAAATAATCGTCAACTAATTTAGAAATTGATGATACTGGAGAACATACTTAGAGCAATAATTAATCCAAACCTGTACGAAAAATATTTACATTAAAGATTAAAAATAGCTTGACTGCTAATATGTTTTACCCAAAACTCCTCAAGTGGTAAAGACTTGGCATCTCTTGGTTTAAATTCAGTAAAAACAAAAACATCTATTAAGCACCTATTGCTGTTCAACTACTAAAAGTAATCCAAAAAATATGCATATAAACGACTTGAATGAAAAAACAGCAGAATGTGCTAATTTTCCTTGTCCGATTAATCAATTAATCATCAGACTAATCAATAGAATAAATCCCTGAGTAAATCAATCATTTGTTGCAGCCCTAATTGAAATAATTTGACAAAATGGAACAAAAGGTCTCAGTGTTTTGCATCTTTAATCAACTTGTTACTTCTCAGGCTGCCGTATCTGAAATCCAAATCCCAGTGACATTAATGCAGGAAAGCTGGTTTAAGGGACTGGTTTTTATTTCTTCTTTTAGATCCAGCAACGACGAAGAGCTGAAGTTTGCGGCAACAAACAACCAGCAGAGTCACATCTTTCCTGGCGAAAGCCCAAAGGAAACAGAAAGTTGCTGATTTACACAAACCCAGCCGTCCGAGCTGTTATTTTCCCACCGAGGGACGCCGAGTCCGCGCTGACCCACATTAAAGTAACTCGAAGCGACCTTCGATTTCTGAAGCGCCGTTGGGAAAAATGGTGCTTAATTACTGTAGACGGGACACATCGAAATTAACTTGAGAACCTGTTCTGGGTTAGATTTAATTACGCCATCTGTTTAACGAGAAATCATAACATGGCGTCACAGTGAGAAGAGCAGAGCTCCTCTGGGGTATTTTTTTCTGAATGGGAATACAAATTTGCCAAAGTCCCTCATATGTGGAAGAAAATTCAAGAAAAAGAGGCCTTTGCCTTGAACGTGCTTTTGACATACATGTCAGTGACTTTGTTTCTGTTCTGCATGATACATCTCTCTCTGTGAGATCTTTTGTTTTGCTTTGTGAATTTTTTTTAAAACATTTTTTTTTTATTATTCTACGGGTCAGGTATCAATTTAAACATGGATTCATGTTTAAATAAAACGTCACTTTCTTAACCTGAGGTCAGGTGGATGTACGGACAGCCCATGTCTCATTTTTACACGATATCAAATTTGAAATGCTTAAAAACAGACGATATCCGCTCCCACGGAATCGCAAGTTCGCATCAAAACCCGCCCTGCTTCCGATCTTCTCGACCTCCGACTCTCACACACTTTGCGCAACAAGATCAACGTCGGCTTCGGGATCAGATCGGGACGTCTGACCCCGCGCGCGCCCCACTGATCCGGTGATCCTTACCTTCGTAGACGAATCTGACGTTCTCCTCGTGCGCCGGTGTGAATCCCTCTGCGGCCGGGCTCTGGTTCTTCTGCGTGGCCGTCCCGTTGTGGCGCTTCCCGTTGAGCCGATTGAAGACGATCTTCGGAGGCGGAGAGCTGCGGGGAGGACGGCGCGCCGATCGTTAGAGAAGCCATATTTGTTGAGGCAAGTTAAGTGAATTGAGGCTGAGCTTTTAACCCACTGGGAGCAAACAGCAGCTGGGAAACCGAGGTAAAACATGAGGTTCACAACAGAACCTTGTTTAGGCTGTATAAGAAGGCTCATGCATTCATTTTATGAAAGTTAGTCTTAAATCGTCTCTATTTTTAATGCCATGGAGCAAATGTTGAACTTGTCTTGATCAATGGTTCTCCAATTTTTCAGGGTTTTTTTTTTTATTGACTAGCAGTAGCCCATGTTCGACTGCTGGTCAAGGATATAATGGAAAATTACAACAAGTTTAGTTTCGGTTGGAAGCCTAAATAGATTCCTTCTTATTATAAGAAAATAATCAGGCCAAATATAAGTTTGTGTCCAACAGAAAAACAAAAACAGGTTGTATCTAAATTTCACATTTAAAAACAAATCACTATATCTGATCATAAAATCCAAAAAAGAAGCATAAATTATTAGAAATATTCTGTGTTAATTTGTGTGGTGTAAAGCCCATTTCTGCCACTCGTATCAGTCATTATTATGAGAAAGTATAACAAGATTATGAGAAATACCAATTTTTCCTGATATGCAGCCATCTTTGCTGAATAATAATAATAATAATAACAATAATAAAAAAATCAGAACTTGGACATTTTTTATGAAAGCCCATCCCCCCCAAAAAAATAAACAACAACCCCAAAACAAAACAAAACATTATTATTCATTATTATTGAGTCGCGGAAAATGACTAGCATATGAAAGGGCTCCAGAAGATGTGGGTTTACAGGTAGAACCTGATTTTACAACCGATCATGAACGCCCCATAGAAACAACGTTATAACACGTCGAAATGTGACTCTAAAGTAAACGTAGACAAAGGTTTGACCTGAGAGAGTCTCTAAGGGGGAGAGCGGGTCTAAAAGGAAAATAAAAAACAGAAACGTCCGATAATGGAGGCAGGCCACGTCGAGGCGTTACATGATCGCACTGCTAGTCCACGTGGGAAGAAGTATTTTGGGCCCACGCGGCTGCCAGCGCGAATCGCGTAAACAAAACTCCATAATTACAGGTGCGGTAATAGAATAAAGACGGAGTGTACTCACTTTGAGGTGAGCCAAGAGGTGGGCTTTAGCTTCAAGTCGCTGAACTTGCTCTCGACCTGCTGGGTGGGACCTGAGGTGAAATCCAACTGTTTAACCTTGTGCAGTTAAAAAAAAAAAAAAAAACTCAAACGAGCAAACTTTCCTCCGTGAAGCTTCATTAGATAACCCGCCCCGCCTCTCACTCACCTGTCCTCCTTTGTGTAACAAGTTTGCTGGGACCCCTGGTGATTGTGTACATCATGTGATGTCAGGACGCAGTAATAAGCCCTTCAAGTGTGTGCCTCTTCCCCGGTGACCACCTTTAAACTCTTCACCGTAAACTTCCAGCTCGCTCCCCGTGACGCAGCGCGTCCTGCTTTGCGGCTTGTCGCCCGGGGTCAGCCGCTCTGAGGTCGGCCAGAAGCCTGCATGGGACTCGCTCTGTTTGGCTCCGTCAGCTGCTGTGTTTTATAGCAGTGCGCTCCGAACCGGCTGCTGTCCTCCGGGTGCCAATGGGACCACTGCGTGTTCTTTAGGGTACTGTGTAGGTCATTCAAGGAGAACCCGGGTCCAGGGTGCCGGGGACCGTGCACAGGAGGAGGGATGAACGCTTCCTGACGCCTGAGGACTGTGACTCTCTGAGCCGGACACTGTATCTGCTGAACACCGCTGCAGCTCCGAAGATGACTGCAATACGCCCGCTCCTCTGACAGATTACAAGGGCGAAGCGCACTTTACTTTCATAAGGACTAGGAACTATCACGCTCGTACTTTGTGAAGCTACTCATTGAAAATTCTAAAGCTTCCGGTGGCGAACTTCAAAATAAAACCCTTACGCTACCAGTAAAGGTTGCATCATCAAAAGGTACATCGTTAATCCACTCATTTAGAGGACAGACTAGACATTTTTGGAGTCCCCTAGGGGTCAGTATTTGGATCAGTATTGTTTATTAAACACTGAAATTGCTTACGAGACACTTTATAGCCTTTTTATCAACTTTATTTCATCATCATATCTAAAAAAAAAAAAACAATTGAAACAACAAGCAACGTAAAACATCGAAATATGTTATTTGAAATGTAGATCTTTTTCTCTTTAAACAGTATCTGATCAAATATTGAGGTAAAAGTATGTAATTAATTAAATAAAATCAGTGTTAAACAAATGATGCATGTATAGTGAATTGTTTAAATATATTATTTTAGTACAGATTTATCTTTTTTACTGGAACATTGTGCAATAAAACCCCCCAGAAATTGATGTTTTAGATGCATTGTTTTACTGTTTGAGGTTGCAACACGGTTTTGTTAGTGAATTATTAAAGCGCTCTGTAAAATATATTTTAAACAAGTTTAAAAGAAACACTTGTTTTAAGATTACCCTTAATAACATAAAACATTTTCCACTATGCCTTTCGGTTGTTGTCATGCTGGCGAATATAGCGTAGGCTTTTATTTTGAAGTTGAAAACCCTTGGTTTCCGCTAGCCTTGTTTCTCTTTAATCTACGTAGGCGGAACCAAGTGTTCACCTTTCACCTAATAAACCACTACAAGCAGAGACCAAATGTTTTCCAGTCCGCGTGGTTGTTAATTAACAAAGTTTCACTACACAGTGGCTCAGCATTTCGTGATTATTTAACAAATGCTCTCCGGTTTCCATGGATACTTAGCTCTACGGTGGCTTAATTGTTTCTAGCGGGATCCGTTAATAGCATCACTCTGGGATCTAAGGGCCGTAAAGCACAGGTAGCAGCTGGTGTTCCGGTGAACAAAACCACCTGAGTGTCAGCCGACCGTCTGCGTTTAGCTCCTGGAGATCAGCGGAGACGAGAAGCGGCTCAGACAGGCTTATCTGCGGTGATATCCAATACTACTCAGTCACCCTCCGCCTCCCCCCATTCATCCACACTATCTGGGTCAGACAGCAGCGAGTTAATCATCCACAATGCTACAGGGTTAACAGTGAAGTCAGAAAACTTTTGCTAGATGAATAAATGACACCTCCTTAAACTAAACTGAACAAACAAAATAAATAAATCACATGAGAACTCAAAAGACTTAAACACATTTAAAATCCCTTCATTTCTGCTAGCTGTTCACCAAAAACCACCTAGCTTTGGCATCTAAAAATTAATAAAAAGCTGGATATTAATGTTGCAGCTCCCATTGTCTGGTATTTGCATGCAGATTTGGTCAAGAAGAGCTTATGTGACCCAAGTGAGCAAAGTTACTTTAATTTGCAACAGGCTTTAGCTTATATTTAGCCCAACCAAGTCAGAAAGTCTTCTTTGCTCAGATCGGATGGATAGTGTTAACACCAATGGACTTTGACTAGGACATTCTAACATAAATTTGGCTTTAGTCTTAAACCATCACAGCTCTGGATTGCCCTGCTAGAAGGTGGAATTTGTCCCATCCTCCCCCCGGTCTCCAGTTAAAGTTTTCCTACATTTCTCCACATGGACCAACTTCTCTTTTTCCACTGAAGAAAATAAGTCCCCACAGAACAATGCTGCTATTGCCATGTTTCACAATGTGGTTGATGTACAAACAGTGTTAGTTTTCCGATACACATGGTGTTGTAGGTGTAGCCCAAGGGGTTTTATACATTCTCGCTAGCCGACCTTCGACAACCTCTTCCATATGTTAACTTATTTCTACAACGGCCTTCCTTGTTGGGTCATGAACTGGAGCTTAGGATATTGTTTTCTGCCCGCTGTGTTCTTTGTGATGCCGTTTGTTTGATAACGGCACTCCGAGGTCATCACAGAACAGCTTTATTTACACGGAGATAAAAATGAAAAAGCAAAATCTCTCCCAAGATTTCATTTTCTGTTTCAATTGGGAGCCTCTATCCAATAAAATACATTAAAGTTTGAGGTTGTGACATGAACAAATTAGTTATTTGGGGGGGCGGGGGGGGGAGAGGGAGAATGAAGAATCAGCATTCAGCAGCTATGCACCACTAATCTGGGACAAACTTCCAGAAAACTGCAAAGACGCTGAAACACTGAATTTCTTTTAAATGAAGGCTAAAAAAAACTCAGCGGTTTAGAGTGAAACATTGATCAACATATTTGAGTTGATTGATGATGGTATGTGACAATAGGTAATAATTGGTAAATACATTATGTTTTTATGATCTAAAACCCTTTGAGCTGCCTTGTTGCTGAAATGTGTTACACAAACTGGACTTTAATCATTTTACAAAGTAACATCTGTACTATTCCATGTTCTTTAGAGGGTTTTGCCTTTTTACTGCAGACGAATTGTCTTCCTTCTTGTAGAGGAACTGCTGGATTGCTTGACAATCAGATCAACCGAGATGCTACAAAATGTAAAAACCTGATCCAACGTGAATCCGTTTCTGCTCCGAAAACTCCTTCCACACATAAACACAGACATATTCCACCATAAGAACCCAAACATTGTTATATTTTAGGACAATGAAATAGGCATTCCACTTTATGACCGCTTACAATCACTTTCTGTACAGAGTGTAAAAGATGTGAGGTTAGTAAAACACAAGCAGAAATATAATCACGTGCCCTGAAATACTCAAGTATACATTATCAGTTACAGCTGCATTCTACAAAGACGTCTCACTTATTGTGATTTCGTTCATCACACGCGTAATTGGCGCGGCTCGTTATTTGCTTCTTTTCAGTTTACTCAGTCTGCAGAGAGAGACCAGTTGCCTGCTTACATATTTGTACAATACCACGGTTTACTAAAACACTAAAAACACATTTGTTTGATAGTTTCTTATTCTTTAAATGGACATTTCTGGACTTAACAGAAATAATCTGCAATATATATATATATATATATATATATATATATAAACAGCTAATAAAAGATTGAGAGCAGTTTAGAAATAAGTAGGAATAAATATCTTAATGCATCTATTATATTTCATTTTATGTTTCTCTAAGTAGGTCTACCATAAAAGCAGTTTTACCAAAGTAAACCCAATTGAACCAAAAGTACCTTTTTTCCCCCTTTACCCATAATGTAACTATGTGATCATTTGTGTGTAATTTAATAATTAACAAAGACAAACTGTAAAACTCACATAAGAACAAGGATGGCCGGATGTTTTAAAAACAGTTTCCAAAGATATCTGTTACCTTAGAGATTTTAACTCCACACAAACTTTTTGTTTTTTTCAACATTTCTAAATTTTTTCTGCTTATGCACTTACTTTCTTGCTTCCAGATTTGGTTATTTATTGTCATAAATCACAGTATTTCAGTGCCACTCCCACTATTCTGAATAAATGGAGATAAATTACTTTGACCAAAAAAAAAAAAAAAAAAATTTATGCCTGCTTAAAATCAAAAGTTTTTCCAAACATGAGCGTAGAGGAAGACTGATCTGCATTAAACCAGCGCATTGACTCTCAGTCATTTTTCATATTCATAAACAAGACATATTATAGGTAGTTTATCACACGCTCCCTTTTCGTGTGGAAGGACAAACGTCACAGGCATCAACAACAAGCAAAATAAAAACAGGAAACAAACAAACAACTTATTAAAATCCTGAGTACAGAAGTCTTTCTGTGGAAAAGTCTTAATTTGTCATGTTTCCCCCCTCCATTTTGTTTCAAATGGAAGTTCTCTTATGGTTCTTTAATCTTTTGGACATTGGTTGTTTTCTTCATGGTACATTTTAGTCAGATTAAAATTATGTCAAAAAGGTGAATATTTACTTAACAAAGACTGAAAATGCAGGATTGTCCTGTATTCGATTCAATACAGGACACCAACTCTGACCAGAAAACCAATGAAGCTGCCACCACCAGGTTCTTGCAGTGGGGATTGTTTGCGACTTTTTTATTCTGTTCCTGCTCATTGTTCTTTGTGAAAGAGCTCAAACCAGAGTGGTACTGAGTACGTGTTCATATGTACTCTGCTAAAATTCAAAGGTTCTTTTAAAAGTCAACGTTTGCAGACACAAAACTGTTTTATTCCTTAAGTTAAGAGCTTTTCACGGTGGATTTGCACTTTAAGTGGCCAAATCAATAAATTCAAAGGATTCTTTAAAAAAACCGTCAAACTAAACTAAATATTAGTTTAATGCTAGCAGCCGTTGTCCAAAGATAAACTGAGGAGCCCAGAAAACCCTGTAAAGACTTTTGCACAGACAGTCTGACACGAGTCTGTTTAAGACAAAGAGCACAAGGACACTGTCTGAAAATCTCTGTATGCACCACATGTGCAACTGAATTGATCATATTTATAAAGTGTCTAAAAGGAAACACAAAACCTGATACATGACCTCTTATTACGAAGTTAGAAACAAAGTTTAAAAAGTTTGAAAATCGACAGATAAAACTCAGCTTAAGTTTACAGAACTGGAACATGTGATTTATCCGACCCTCTTCACAACAGATTGGGATAGCCCTGTAATCTTCAAAGCTATTTAAATTTTGCTAGATTGTAGCAAATTTGGGGGGAGGGAGAAAAAAAAACTTGAGTGGAAAGTTGCTGCTTTTTTTATACCTTTCTGTCAGAACGGTATCACCGTTTCACAATGAAGTTTCCTTGCAATCTGAGAAAAATTTCTGTAAATACGATAGGTTTCTGCTCCTCCACCATCACATTCAACCACCGCAGCAAGCTGCATATGTGCAGCATGGAGGTGTGTGCGTTTTTCTAAAAGCAGTGGGGGAACTCTAACAAAGAAAATCACACTTGAGCTCTTGGCGCACCGCGGTAGATATTTCCGTTTAGTTTGAACGTTGTCACATGGTCCGAGTCTGGTGAGAAGAGGGCCTTATCTGTTGACACTGATAGCTGAGGAGTAATTACTTGAAACATCCTCTTTCATTTTAAGGATGTTATCTGATAACGAGACGTTGTGGGCAGCCATTGACAGTGTGTCTCAGTAATGAGGTTCACAATCTTCCACAAGGCTGTCTGTGATGTAATTGATGTGTAGCACCTCCTGGAAATAATCTTTCTCCAGTTTTGTGTTGATGGTCCAGGCTACGACTTCCACTCCCCTTCGAGTCCAGTACTGGACATAGTCCCTGCAGATAGGAAGACACGTACGAGGATGAGTTCAACAGGAGCGCATGGAGAACATGTCGACATGATAAAAACATAAGCCTTCTGGATCGTCGTGGGAGCGCGACTTCAGAGCAAGTGTTGAATTTCAGACGAAGACCGACTGGCTTAAACTCACTGCGACACGACGTTTTTCTGGATCAGGAAGGCGGAGATGCCGCACAGCCTCCACAGCAGGTGATGGTGTGCCCAGTCCAACAAGATGTCCATCATCATCATCCAGTGATGTTGCCATAGCGAGGAAAAACGTGGCGTACCGTCGCCGAGACAGCTCAAGCTCCACGGCCTGTGGGTCAACGCCGTGAGCACTTCAGGGTCGCTCTGTCTCATCTGGACAAAACAAAGCAAACAAAACAAAAAAATGTTTGAAACTCTGAACTGTAGCAGCATCGACAGATCTATGTGACGGGAAAGATCTGATAGAGGAAACCACAGATTTAACTGCTGTGAGTTATTTTTAAACCGAGGTTTATCTCTTTTTACTAACAAATGTACAAAAGTTAAAAAAAACAAAACATCGCTGGCTAAGATAATTTAAGATTTCTCAAAGTGCAAAGGTATTAAAACATGCAAAACAATCAAGCCCATGAGGAGATATTTTGTCTTAAATTCTGAATCATTCAAGTTGCATTTGAGTAATAACCTTTATATATCTAAACTAGAAGTGCTCAAATTTAGAAGCAATGTAGCAATATATTGTGGCACTTTTAATAACGGCTTTTCGTATCGGTTCATCCTGAATTGAAAGTATGTGCAGGTCAGAAGCAGCTTTCTCAAACACGGCGAGAATCACCTGCTACGGCCGTCGAGAACACAACTGAACAGCTACCAACGAGAAAGCACGCAAAATAAAAAAGGGAAAAATAAATACAAGCGTGCATGCTTAAAACAACTCGGATCAAGCAGATTTATGGCTTTTTGTGATGCCTTCACAGGCAAGTGCGAGTGGAAACTTGTTTTTGAGGGATGGGTTTGACCTGGATTGTGTAACCATAACATTTCACAGCAAAGCAGCGAAGCAAGCGTCGCTCTAAGGAAAATGGATAAAGGTAACACAAAAACGACAAATGTAATCTTTTGGGAACTTATGTCGCCATGTAGGGGTTGGGTAAAATTAACTTTAAACCTTCTGCTTTAAAAAAAAAAAAAAAAAAAAAAAAAGGTTTCCAGAGATCAACCACGCTCTTACCCTGTAGATGACTTTGGGTTGGAAGGAGCAGACGATGCTGCTGTTGTAGAGAACCGGATATTTCTTGTACAAGTCTTTAAGCGCTGCAGCCGACTGGACGGGAAGGAAAAACAGAGGGATGCAGAAGGTCAGTCAGTTTTTTTGTTTCTTTTTTTTTTGCAGCAAGTGTTTTTGTTTGTTCTGTTTCCAAACGACCACATGGTGCGAGTACAGACACACCGCTGTGGGCCCTCCACTCAAAAAAATGTCACAACCTAAAAAAATAAACTGAAAACATTCAACACTGCATCAACCAACTTAGTTATTAAGTGCCTAAAAGCCTGAATACAAACTGGAATCACAGAGCCGTCTGGCCGAACACATGTGCATCTCTGTCACACTTAATATTGATTAATATTGATATGATTTTCCTTTTTTTTTAATAAAAAAAAACAAATTTAACACGTTCAGTATTAATTCAAAACTAAAGTGTGACAAGATTTAATAATAAGCTTCTTTAATTTTATCTTTATTGCTCCATATAAGCAATCAGTATATTTAAATGTTATTGAAGAAAAATGACACTATATTAGTGTCATATCTGCACCCATTTATCACTAATTATCCTCTTATTCTATGTTGTTCAGATGAAGCCTTTAGATCTGTTTTAGTTTTTAATGAAGATTTCATTTCAGCCATTGTCTCCATTGTTGGACCTCGTGTTACGGTGCCTTACAAAAGTGATACAAATTAGTACATAACTATTCTTTCCACTTTACTTCAATCTGTTGCACAAAACACTCCAGTAATATAAACTGCAGTGACCGAATGTGGAAGCGTTCGAGAGAGGTAGGATTATTTCTGCAACGCACAGGAGAGGCCCAGTATCCTTTTGCACTTTCACCTGGATGCAAATCAATAAAACCAGCTGACCGGCTGCACATCATCAACTCTGTTTTGTTAGTTTTGTTGGCTGCACCTCATCTGGATGACCTTTGACATCAAAGTAGATGGTGAGCTTCAGCTTGATGCATTCCTCCACCGCCTCTTCCAGAGTTGGGATCTTCTCACCGACAAACTTGGACCTAGTGAGAAAAGCAGAGCTCATTCATAAGTCAGGCCTTAGAAACGAGGAGTTGTATTCTGATTAGATAATAACCAAAACAATACCTTTATATTCATCTCACAATAATATGTGTATTTTATAAATTAAATGCTACATTCTGCCTTTGAATTCAATCATTTGATCATCTTGTTACCCAACAGCAAGACAGACATGTGTACAGGAGTTTAGATCCTTCTGCATTCTGTTTTGTCCTTTTCTCACCTGAATCGATGTTTAGCAGATGCATCTAGTTTGCGCAGCTCAGAGAAGCTCATCTTGTTGAGTGGGCCCGAACCGTTGGTGGTCCGATCCACGGTGTCATCGTGCATGAGGATTGGGACCCCATCTGCAGAGAACCCCAAGTCCAACTCAACACCGGTCGCACCATTCCTACTCGCCTGTAAGCGGAGGAAGAAAGAAATGCATACATGCAACGTGAGATTTTCAAAAAGAAAACATTTTTCAGACAAAACTGAAGAAAAAAAGTTATTTTATTTAGTTAAGTTTATTTAACAGGTTAGATAGGTGCTACAAAATCCTTTGAAAGAGCGACGCTGACAAGGCTGATCTCAACATCCAGTTTCTCTGAAAACTGTTTAAAATTACATGTAGGAGGCGAGTTGAGCCCCTAGGTGTCACTGTTGCGTCAGAACTTTTATTTAGGGATCTGCGCTGATGATTGAAAGTACAAAATGTTTTTACTGTAGTATCGCAAAGAAACATTTGGTACACAATTATCAGACGTATTAAGTCGAGTACGGGATTGGTAATACATGCTGTTGCTAAGCAACAAGCTCTATAATTGACCAGATGAAGTCGTCTGGACACGTTGTACTATGTTGAAAGAAGCGGTCACTGTTAAAGTTCAGTCCATTCAGCAACTTTGGGCCTTATAAGGTCCTTAGTAAGGTCCTCGTCTTTTTCTTAGCTTGATACATTTTTGCAGATTAAGAAAAGCCCAGTCACTAAAACAGTACTTCAAATGTGAGGTTCAATGCTGGGTAATCATATTCAATTTAACAGCAAATTTAACTGTTCTGCTGTTAAATTTATTTACAAGGACAATAAAAGATATCCTGAACCTGGAATCTGAGGTTTAATTTTTACAGATTTGTTTTTCACTTGAGGTGAAAAGTCAAACTAAAGAAGGATGAATAGACATTTTTTTCTGAAGTCATACTTGCAAAACAAGTTTGGAGAACAAGTTTAAGGTAATGGGAAAAACCTCAAGAACATGCGAAACATAAATGTTTGACTCAATCTATACTGTTCAGCATATTTTAAAATGTTTATCTGTGGAAAAGAAAAATTCAGCTCTCACTTCCAGTTTTGTTGATGAAGTTGGTTAAAACTGAGAAGTTTGGGAAAAACTTTGCTTTCTTCATAAATAAAAGGGAAGTAAGTTCTTATCTAGAAAGAACTATATAACTATAGGTTGCAAAATGTGAATCAAATTGTGTCATACAACAGATATAAAACCTGCAGTGAATGATTGTATTACAAAAAACTGCAGTGAGCCCTCTTTACTCCGATACTCATAAATAAAACCCAGTAAGATCACAATTTTAATTAGTGGAGTTCTCCCAAATAAATTCCTTCACGGACTAGAGAGAAGTGGAAAGTTCTGTCTTTGTTGGCACCGACTCTCACCTCCCGTATGGCTGCTATCGTGTTCTCCGGGGCGTCGTGTCCACCGCCTCGGTGAGCGATCGCGGAAGCCTTTCCCGCTACTGGGTTCAGTACCTGCCGTACCCTGCTGGTCGCCAGCTGCGGGAACCTGAACATGGCTACAAACAGATAGAGGGAGGTCGTGAGGGCGGTGGACCACAAGGGGCTGCGGGTTCCCAGCAGGACCAACACGAAGACCAGCGAGTAGAGGGTGACTTCATCTCCCAGCTGAAGCATGGTGGTTCTCCTTGTTTTCCCTTGTTCGTGTCCTCTGAGTTTCGAGTCGGAAAGCAGAAATTACCTTCAAACTGCAGAGGCAAAGTCGCCCTTGAATGTGACATTTATTGTCCTGCAGCGGTCATTTTCCTAAAATACGGCTCGACGCAGGACTATATTCCACTCGTACGGTATAGCATTTTAGAAATGTTCATTGTAAGATTTAGAGCGAAACAAATACCCGCAGAGAGCCGGTGGGACATTTAACCCGGATGGACGGACAAGCGGAACACTTTCAGGTTGCACCTCCCAGCGGATATGGCAGTCTAGCATTTCCGTGATACCCGCGCTAGTCGGCTATGTTATTTTATATATGGAATAATGGCAGCAGTAATAAAGCAGATAACGTCGAATACACTTTTGACTTTATGTCTTTACGCAGGGCCGTAAAGGGGAGAAATATTTGGGTAATCAAAGACGGCTTGTTTTGTTAAACTCTTCCGGGTCGGTCTGTAGGCTAGCTTCATATTAGCATGCTCCTAGCATATTCAGGTTGACTTTGGTCACTTCTCCTTTTGTTTTCATTTTTCTTTAAAAAAAAAAAAGAAAACTACACTCGTCAGTCGTGATGAGCATTATGGTGAGATATTTATATTATTTTAATAATATTATTTTATTAGCAACGAAAAGTAAAATCCAGTTTATCAGCTAGCTCCAGGTTAGCATGTCATTCATAATTACAAGTGCAGCTTACATAAAAGTTTGGCTTTCTACCGAATACTTCATAATTTATCTAGCTCTTGTCTTAATGTTTGTAGACCATAACGTAAAATGAGTGCATGTTGACAGTCAACTAAAACGAGTAATTTCCCCCTGAAGGTTTAGAGAATTAAAAATTAGCCTTGGTTACACGGATTACTGTACATTTGAGAAGGTTTTGCTTTAAATCGGGCATTTTCACAATTGGGCTACACAGTTGTTGTTGTTTTTTTTCTAATAAATGTTTCTTTCCCACAGATCAGACCAATATTTCTGTCCAGGTTCACTGCTCAGGCCCTGACCTGCACCAGAAGATCATTTCTTCTCTTGGGCTGTTTTCAGCCTTGTTCAGCTCACACTCCGCTCCTTCAGAGCTGTTGTGGAAACCTCACGCCAAAAATCACAACCCTGGTCAGATACTCTGACCTATCGACACAGAAATACTCTATGATTTACACCATGCCTCACATTAGGCTCCTGAGAGCTGTGTCCAGGCTCAAGCTGTTTCAGACTGCAATCACGTTGGTCATCTTACCCCCGGTGTACTTCCTCTACTTCCAAGGAATTGTCTCCCTATATCTAGTCAGCTACTCAACTGGGATTGCGCTTTTTGCTGGTGGCATGCTCTACATTGCCAGTCATCTCTTCAGAAGAGTTGTGGGAATGATGTACCTGGACCCGTCCCTAACCACGCTCAAAATTTCTCACCTCACTTTCTGGGGCAAGCGTCAAGACATCTACCTCCCTGTGTCAGACGTTATGACCATTGCGGATACTGGAGACTCTGCAAGTGAGACTATACTGAAACTGAAGAGATACAGCAGTCCAGACACGTTTTATTTCTCCACTCGTTTTGGACGGGTCATAGATAAACAAGGCTTTGAGAAAGTTTTCGGAAGTTTTCAATAGTTGCTTATATAAGCGATAGGACAGGAGGACTGGACTGATGAAAATGGAATGAATGTACAATCATGCATATTGTTTGCACTGACTGTTATTGAAAATAAATAGTATAAAGATGAAAATTCTTGGGGACTTAGAAATCCTATCAGTCTCTCACCATTGTTAAGAAATAGTGTATATGTTTTTATTTCCATAAAAAAATAACTTCAACAAAGTCTTCTTGCACTTTTTTGAATAATAAAGCAATTGGGCTCGGCCATCAGGTATGGCACCACAATATATCAAAATGCAGTCCTCATTGCAGTTATTGTGTGTAATATTGCAGTAGCAAAGGACTGATTGGATGCAACGTTTTTAACATGATATAGAAACATTCACACTGACTCGTTCGGGTGTTTGCCAGTCCAGCAGCATCCAGTCCGTGCTTTTCCGCTCTCTTGTTCAAGTAGCCTAAATGTGGGCAAACAGCGCCCCCTGGCGCTTCAAAGCAGCTACGTCATTAAGTTGCGTCAGGTGAAACGCTTATATCTGCTGACTGAAAAGTTTCAACTTTATTTGCTCCTGACTGTGCAACAAAAAAAAAAAAAAAGAAAAAAAACTAGGAAAGCTTTCTTTTACTTTACCTTTTGAATGTTTTCATAGATTCTGTCTGCTTTCATTGTCTGAAGGATTACAAGCAGAAGATTTGAAATGAACTGTAAATATTACCCAGGAGCCACTGTAGTGACATTAAGGATTTTTACTTTTACACATGCACACACATTTGCACAGAGCATTTTTTAAAACAACATAACACTCTCCATTACTCTACAACTACTTTACATTCAATACAGTTTATGATTTTGGATGACATGTCACAAGTTTAAACTTTTAGCTTTTCTCACAAATTTCTCATAACTGTATGCCCACAGAATTCAGAATCTTAAAAAAAAGCAAAGCACCATGGAGGAAGATCTCACTGTCACGCGACATGTAATATCTTCTTAGACTAACTCCAGTCCTACATGTGAAGTTACTAAAAAAAAAAAAAAAAAAAAAATTTTATTTCCCCCAAAAAAATTTAACATGGTTTAAACAGCCATTTTATCCTGAACTTTTTTAAAGGCTGATGAAAGTTGCCTGAGCTTACAGAAGGTACCAGGCTGTAAAGCCAGCAAAGATGGCAACCCAGGCCGCCAGCGCCACCTGGCAGGGCAGACGACCCACAAGCGTCTTGACTAACTGGAGCGCATAGGTTGGATTCCCATTTGCAGCTGTACAGAGGAGAGGGGAAGGTTAGGCACGGAGAACAGACAGTTTAATTATGTCAAGTAGATAAGAACTGTTTATATAATAGTTCTTCCACCAAGAAATAAATGAAACAACTGTTTTAGTCATCCAACATTGGGTTGAACAATAAATCTAATCAAACCACATTGACACTCACATTGTTTAGTACTTTGAACTATCTTGTCAACATTCAATAGCCCTTTAACTTTTCCATCTCCACAGCATGATGCTGCCATCACGATTTACCATGGAGACGGTGCGTTCAGTGATATGCAGTGTTAACTTTCTGTAAAAACATTCGTACAATGTTCCTACACATTTGCTTTAAAACATGCAGACATTTTTAGACACTTTTGAGAGTTCTGAGTTTCACTGAAGCCATTTGAAAATATAACATATTTTTACGGGGGCCAAGCTTTAAGTATGTGTGGAACAAGGATAGAAGGAACGGTAGAACACAAAGAAGGAAGTAAAACAGAGGAGGTAAGACAAGGAAGGGAAGATGAAGCAGAAGTTAAAAAGGGATGTAAGGCATATAGTGTGTGTGGACTGAAGAAGGGAATACATAAACGACACAAGGAGGGCCAGAAATATGGGCACAAAAAGAAAAGAAGGAAAAAAATGAAGAACAAGAGGAGAGGACAAAGAAGATAATTTACACTAAAGAACAGCAAAGGCACCTTACCCATTTTAGCTGCATAGTACGGGCACTTGTTGAAATCATCTTCTTGAATGAGCTCTGCATGCCCAAAGACTTGCTCTTGGACTTCCTCTTTGATGGTGTTTCCAATTTCCTCAAGCTCTGAGAACACCTGATTAAAGAATGAATAATACCCATGTTAACTTCAACCTTCTAGTTACAGCTTTATTGGACCCATCCTGCTCACCCACCATCATGTTGAATCCAAACGCCCTATTGGACTCGTCTACAATCCTCTGTTTGGCCTCCGGGTCCAGCTCCAGCTCATTCATCCTGCTGCGGTAGAGCTGCTTGAAGCCCCTGTGGCTGGTGATTCCTTCAAACTGGTAGAAGTTCAGACCCTCTCCCGATGCAGGCAGCTTCAGAGCCCTTTGGGCCACTTTCTTCAGGATCTGTCCTCCTGAGAGATCCCCCATGTAGCGGGTGTAGGAATGGGCCACCAACAGAACCGGGTCTGCCTCTCCCACCTCGTGGATCCGGTCCACGTAAGGCTTGGTGCCTGCAGAGAGGCTGATCTGCCGGAGAGAACGCCGCCATGACAAGTTTGCTTTTCATTGGTCATGAGCTTCCTGACAGCAACACAATTTGTTGCAGAGAATTAATGAAAACAATGTGACAAACTACATAGAGAGTAAACTATGACTGTGCTTTGTGCTCACTTGGCTCTCCCAGTCCGCTCCATAAAAATACTCCAGGTCCCGGGCCAGGGCCTCACGACGGTGCAACTCCGCAGGAAAATAGATTGGAGCTATGTGAGGGTGGTCCTTATTCTTCTCTATCTCCTCCTCCATCGCTGAATAGACAAAGTACAAAGCCACTGTGGCTCTCTGAATATAAAAGAGAAAAAAAGAAGCGCACAATTGCTTTAAACTCTGCGTGTTTTCATTCATACTATCAGGTTTGACTGGGGACCAAAATTACTACACTGAAAGTGGTACGTTTCACTTTCGCACTGCATTGTGACAAATTATCCAAACATTTGAAAAACTTGTTCACCTCATGGCCTGTGGTGGCGCTGTACCAAAAATCACTGAAGGAAATTACAAAAACCTCTGAAGAAGACGTGAGCGCAACCTAATTCTTCACAAAACATAAACAAAAATGGAGTGATATCAGATTTTAGCGCTTGTAGGATTTCTCTTTCGTCTTTGGTAGAAGACCACGACCAATTTCTCCTGCTAGCACGAGACTTGCGCAGTTATTTTGGCTGTATTTACCCACAATGCTTTCAAGAGCAAAAGCAAGTCTGCAGACTGTTATTGAACCGAGACCTAGGTGTGAAGGCGGACCAGAGTTTGATTGTTTGATTGCGCATTCACACCTCCCTAAATGGACCAAAGCAGCTGAGTTTCCAAAACTCAGATGTTTGAATTGATCTCCATGTTTGTTTGGTAAACCAGTTTATGGAGCTTGAGGTATTTAAACTTGCACATAGCTCAGAACAACCATACGCAACAACAATTTTAATAGGTTCTCTATCTGAAATGCAAATATTTACAGTATATGCAGAAGTGGTAAAAAAACAAAACAAAAAATCGGATAATGTTCTAAAGGAAAGTACGACCATTTTCAATCATAGGGCCCTGTGTATTTTGAACATGTCAAGTATGTGTATTTTTAAAGTCAACCTTAAACACATCCTTGATGATGTGACCCCTGAGGAAATCTTTGACGAACTGACAGTTCTCTGCTCGATCGTGGGACTCCTTGGTGCCCTCGGCTAACATCTCAGACAGGTCGGTTGGACTTGTTGAAAAAGAGAGAAATAAAATACAGTTATTAACACTTCAAACATCTCACCATAGAGTAGGTATTTCAGGTGAAAGGCCCCGTTAGGTCTTTACCTAAGACCCTCATCATTGTCATCCACAATGATCCTGGCTCCTCCTTTCTTCACTCCATTGGATTTGGGTTCAGAGATTGAATTGCTATCCATCTTTCTTGTTTTCAGAGTTGCCACCTTATTGAGGCAGGAATATAATAATATAACATTTAAATATGTGATTTCACAACTCTAAAGTCTGAATTACAGATCTTAAAACCCCCCCCAACTAACAGTCAAATTGTGCTAAAATAATTTCAGGACATCTTATGCTACTACTACCTACTACTGCAGTCAAGTGAACAGACACAACCAGCTTGCTTTAGGTTACATCTTGGATGCGCTGTATGTGGTGTATTACGGTAAAGGAACTCCTGAGTGTCGTTTTACACGGCTGCAGTTTTTTCAGGTTGATATAATATAATTATTATGTCGTTCCTGTAGAATACATGTGTGATAATAAAGTTGTTTGGCATTCCCTCAGTATTGTGTTAAACTGTTGGAGTGTAGTGAGGTTTACATGACCAGCACCTGACATTTGGGGGACAGTTACAAAACTGTCACTGGAGGTCATGTCGAGAGCACATTAATAAGTCTGTTAATATTAAAAACTGTGCAAAAAGTAACTTTCATTCATTAACAGCCCAACACGTGAAATTCACCCTAACGTGGTTTGTAGAAAATATGAAATTGAGAAGCTTTGTTTACCTTCTCAGTGCGCAGCCTGCCTTCCGAGGAGAAGGAAGAAGATGATTGGTTAAAAGCTACACCAATCATGAGTTTCAGCGAAGAAGTTTAGATGACGCGATGCATCACTTTGTTGCCTCTCCGGCGTGTCCGCCATATTGTGAGTGGCGATTCCACCAAGGTAAGTTTTGAGAATGAATGTATGGCATGAATAATGGTAAAATGTCACCATCGGCTAATACAAATGGAGTAACAAGTGTAGAAAATATTATTTTGTTTTTCTTAATTGTACAAAGAGTGATGATAATGAAGTTGAATGCACTTTTTCTGAAGATGTGTCTATCAAATCGACAGTAAATAAATTTGGCAGCTCGAACCAGGTTTCTGCAAGATATCTTAAACACGCCAATAAAAGCAGATTTTCTGGATTTCTGAAACATGTCTATATGTACAACTGAAGCCAGTCAGCCATGGTAAAATGTTTGTAAAACTTTAAGAGCAAGGTACCCCCTTAGAATCTTAAAATATCGATACAAAACCCTGCATGTTACATCATTTATGATGATTTAATTCAGAAATACTTTACTGATCATGAATGACATTTTGTAAGTCATATTATCTAAGTTCCTTCAAAGAGAAGATGCTGATTGCTGTGGGCAAGATGGATCTCCTATCAAGCTGTATTACAGCAGCACTGATGAAGCCTCTTTTATAGAGGCTGCACAGGTTTGTCCATAATTTCCTTGATTTTTATAAATCCTCCGTTGCTCCATAAATTTCCAGCCTTCTTTATCAGCCTTTGTTGAGCCTTTTAAAGTCTCTGGTTCTGATGCTGCTGCCCCAAAAGATGACAGCAAAAGAGATGACTCTCTCAATAACAAACCTATCAAAGATTTGCAGCGTTTTGCTGCGAACACCGAAGGACGTCAGTTTCATCAAGAGGTCCATTCTGCTCTGTCCCTTCCCGTTGAAAGCTTCACTGCTGAGTCTCCAGTCCAGTCTGTTTTGCAACTTAAAGAAGGAAAAGGCTAACGGGAGTTTTAAACAAATTTATCTGAAGCCTCCCACCTATGCGAGAAAGCTATACTGTATGCGATAAAAATCCAAGAGCAGTTGTTATGACATTTAAAACTTTTTATTGTTTAACAAATACACATTTGTACAGAGCATCTTCAGCCTCAGTGTATATTGATATAAAACAAAACTAGCCTCCTTGCTAGAGGTTTCAGTGTTTCAATGTTCTTTGGAGGATGAAGCTTCTCTAAATACTGTTTGCAGGCATACATGATGCAAGCATTTTAATTCTTACACAACATGCATATATTATCAGAAAAGCTTCCTCATTCCTAACTGCAATACTGGAAGCCAAGCTATATATGATCCACAGTAATGAAAAAAACTGCCCTAAAGTGCTAATAAAGTGCTAACACTAAATTAATGCAGCTGGGCTCCATTTGCAATGAAACGACACCAAGTTCTTCCCTCAAGGAGCTCTCAGAGAATACCACGCTGTGAAGCCAGCAAGGATGGCAACCAGGGCGGCAACAGCCAGCTGATTGGGTATGTGGCTGAGGTAGGTGGCGCTCTCGCCGGCAGCTGCACACAGAGAAGGAGGAGATGAAGGTCAGAGTTCAATAGGTTAAGATATGAGATTAAAAAGAAGGAAGCAGGTGCAGTCAACAGGAACAGTGGCGTTACTTGTGGAGTACCGCAGGGTTCAGAGCTAATTCTATTTATTTTTTATGCTTTAACTTGGTGACATTATCAGACAGCATGGGATGCAGTTTCAATGTTGTATTTATGACAACCAGCTTTATTTATCCATAAATCCTAACAAATCAACTCAGTTACAGCAGGTGATACGCTACAGGCATGTCTTCAAGACACTGAAACCAGGACAACTTTTAATTTTCTGCTTGTACATTCAGACAATGTAAGAGAGCAGCTGCTCAGTCAGTAAAATTACATATTGCTGCTGTTATCTTGATATTCGCTCTTTTGTTCATACCTTCCCCTGTTTATGAAACCTTGAGGGTGTAATGTCAGTGGCCCAGCACCAAAGTACATTAAAGATCTGTCATTGTTGTATCAGCCTTCCAGACCTCTTAGGTTCTGGTTCTGGTCTACTCTGCATCTCCCGAACCGGAACCAAATATGGAGAAGGAGAATTTAGGTTCTATGCTCTGATCTGGAACAAACTTCCAGAAAACTGCAAAGATGTCGAAGTACTGAGTTCCTTTAAATCGAGGCTAAAGCCCACCAGTTTAGAGTCGCCTTTGATTAGTAATTTGGATATTCATCAACATATTTGGTGTGTGTTTGCTTGGTGATTTTGATGTTTATATGTAAAGCACTTTGTTCTTGTTGCTGAAATGTGCTATACAAATAAACGTGACTTGACTTCTGTTTTATTTTTAATAGCATTACCCAGATGTATGAGGTACTAGATTGATTCTGAACCTCTTACCTGTATTACCTGAAGAGAACGGACACTTGCCCTCACCTCCCATGGCACCTGCCCCGGCACCATGACTATGTCCAAAACCTGTAGCTTCCTCTTTGCTGGTCTTTCCAATTTCTTCAAGCTCTGCAGTGACCTGAAAATACATGCATTTTTTTTTTTACTTTATTCATATTCAAAAATAACGGCGTCACATTTATGTTTAATGTTTTTCCCTCAATAAATTTGCTAACAGGCATCGTGCCCGCTCACTCACCAGCAGTGAGTAGTCATAGGCCCTGATGGCCTCATCCACAATGCTCAGTTTGGTCTCCATCTCCACGTCCACCTCGTTCAGCTTGCTTCGGTAGAGCTGCTTGAAGCCCTTGTGGCTGGTGATTCCCTCAAACTGGTAGAATCGGAGACCCTCCCCCGTCGCGGGGAGCCTGAGGACCTTCTTGGCCACGTTGTTGAGCATGTGTCCGCCCGACAGGTCTCCGATGTAGCGAACATAGCAGTGGGCCACCAACATCCCCGGGTCTTTCTTCCCCACTTCGTGAATCCGTTTCACCCAAAGCGTCGTGGCTGGGGACGGGCTTATCTGACGCAGAAGAATGCGTTTTTTTATTCCGTGTCAGAACTCGCTGATATCAAGAAATACAACCCCAATTCAAAAGAAGTCGGGACGTTGTGTAAAATGTATTTGGGAACTGAAGACACTCATTGATAGAGCTTTATAGGTCGAACGCTTTCCCATTCTTGCTTGATATACACCTCCAGCAACAGTTCTGGGTTTCTATTGTCTTATTTACATAATGCACAACACATTTTCAATGGGAGACAGGCCTGGACTGCAGGTAGCCAGTCTAGTTCCTGCACTCTTTTAGTGCTAAGCCACTCTGTTGTTGCAGCATGTGGCTTGGCACCGTCTTGCTGGAATAAGCTGGAACGTCCCTGAAAAAGATGTTTCTTGGATGGCAGCATACGTTGCTCCAAAACCTGTGTGTACCTTTCAGCACATGTCATGGGCACTAACACACACCCTTACTATGACAGGTGCTAGCTTTTGAACTGTGCGCTAATAAAAATCTGGACAGTCCTTTTGCTCTTTGGTCAGGAGGACATGACGATTTTCAAACACCATTTGAAATGTGGACTCATCAGACCACAGGACGCTTTTCTACTTTGGGTCAGTCCATATCACATAAGATTTGACCCCAAAAAAGCTGCCAGTGTTTTTGGTTGTTGTTTGATAGATATGGTTTTTGCTTTGCATTGCAGAATTTTAACTTGAACTTGAAGATATAGCGATGAACTGTGTTCACTGACAGCGGTTTTCTGAAGTATTCCTGAGTCCATGTGGTGATATCTGATACAAAATGATGTCAGTTTTAATGCAGCTGCTTGCTAGCAGAGATTTCTCTAGATTATCTGACTCTTTTGATGATATTATGGACTGTAGATCATGAAATGGGAAAAAATGAGAAATGTTGTTCCTAAACTGTTGCTCACAAAGTGGTGAACCTCGCCCGGTCCTTGCTCGCTTCCCCTCATTCGTAATCATGACGCTCACCAGTTTACAATTAACCTGTTCATCTGTGAAATGTTCCAAACAAGTGATTTTTGCACCAAATTCAAAAAGAGTGAATAAGTGCAAAAGCTGAACAAAGTTTTCCCATTGAAACATTAAATATCTTGTCTTTTTAGTGAATTCAATTGAACATAGATTGAAAATGATTTGGAAATCATTGTATTCTGTCTTTATTTATGTTTTACACAGCATCCCAAGTTCATTGGAACTGGGGTTGTATGTTCTGTTTTAAATAATGAATCTACTAAATCAACACTATATGTGTACTGAAGCCCAGTGAAACACACTATTAACACACGAGCACCAGAAGAAACTAACTCTGTCTATGGCGTAACATGGAAGCTGAGTGCCTTCTGCTCACCAGACTCTCCCAGTCCACTCCATAAAAGTACTGCAGGTCCTGGGCCAGGGCTTCGCGGCGGTAAAGCTCCGTAGGAAAATAGATGGGAGCGATGTAAGGATGGTCTTTGTTCCTCTCCAGCTCATCCTCCATGGCCGAATAGATGAAGTACAGAGCCTCTATGCCTTTCTGATTGCGTGAGAAGAAGTAGAAAGGAAAAAGCTGAATGAAGGTCTTTGCTATAATTACAGATACGGCCTTCACAAGGCTTACTAAGACGATCTTGATGATGGTTTCCAGAATTTTTTACACTGTCACCAAAGTGGGACCCTAAATTAAAACGCATGGTTTACATTAATATTATATTTACAGCCTGCCTTGCTTTTGATGAGCAGCAATAGCCAGTAATACCAGATTTCCCAATCAAGTAGAAAAAGCCAATCAGGTAACATATTGCGCCTTACATAAGTATTCATACGTTATACTTTTTCACGTTTTAGTCCAATACAACCAGAAATTTCAATGTAGTTCATTCAGATTTGACAACAGTGGAAGAGAAAGTATCGTTTTAGGTTACAAACAATATCCTAGGAACATTTCTCTGGAAATGGGAAGACCTAGTACAACTGCAAACCAGGCATGGAGTGTTTGCTCCATGCCGGTTCTTTCACAACCAAGACCAGACCTCTTAAGGAAAAGACAAGAGTTTGACTAATATTTCAGGAGATTGCTGGGTTTTCTTGTATATTGCAAAATGTAAAACAAGTAATTACAATGAGGAAGAGGTACAGCAAACATCTAGAAGAAAGTACTCAGGTTAAATGAGACCAATATTCAGCTTTTTGCTCAAGATGTGAGGATGAAAACTAAAAGAGTGGCCCATCCTGAACACGCCATCCACGAGGTGAAACATGGAGAAAGCAGCATCATGCAGCAGGGAGGCTTTTCTTATGCAAGGACACGAAGGTTACTCAGAGTTGACGGGAAGATGAATACTGAATAATGGGCTGGCAGAAACTTGAAGCTTGAGCAGCAAACAACAACCCTAAAAATACAACCAGAGCTACAACAGAATAGTTTAAAACAAAGATTACTGATAGGTCAGAATGACCCAGTAAAAGTCTGGGCCAAAGTCCAACTGGGAATGTTTGGCAAGACTTGAACATCGCAGCTCACAGATACTTGCCCTCCAGTCTGACAGAGCTCAGTTGGGACATACAACGAAAAGACCTGCAGAGGCAACAGCAGTAAAAGTGCTGACTGAACATGCCCTGCATGCCCTTCACTGTATCATTTCCCCTCCATTATTATTTTCACACCTTCTGACAAAATGTAAGTTCAAACTGTTTTGTTTTACACCATGGCAGACTGAATACTAGGGGACATCAATCAATTAGCACGATTGGGTTAATAACCCTAACCCTGCCCTCCCTAATTTTGGGTGATCACCGATCAGGTAATACTTACACGTGAAGCTGATCTTATCCCCCAATTTTATCTACCTCTGCGAAGGTCTGAAAATCAGCCACTGTCACCTACTGCTCTGTCTGAAAACTGACGAAAGGAACTGATTGTCTTAATTCAGTTAGTTTAGTAGTTTTTAATTGTCAATGTTTTACAATAAAATAAAACTGGAACATTGTATTGTGACGTTGTAACACCTGGCAGAGTCAGTTTAAAAAAAGCCAAAACAGCCTGACCTGCCGATACCAAAAATCAGTGTCGGCAGATTGGCGATTGGCCAGAAAGCTGCAATCGGTGCACCCCTAATGCATACAGATGCAAATATTCTAGGACATGTGTGGACGAACCCTGGCTTAAGCCAAAATATAAAACCTACTGGTATTACCACAGAGGATCCAAAGTGTTCCTTTGGCATTGGAACTATTCATGTATAAATAAATGTGGTTGGGTAGCTGTGGCACGTCCGTTCCAAAGCTAAGATCTAAATACCAGATGCTTAAGGACTCCTCTAGAATCAAGCACAGACTTACCATGATATTAATGAGCCAGAGCGGAGACAAACAGCAGAACCTTCTCAATAACTATGGTTCCTTATAAGTTAGCATCATGAAAATGTTTGAACAGAATTTCATACAACAGCAGTTTAAAAGGAAGCAAACCTTAAGGACGTCCTTTTTGACGATCCCTTTGTAGAAATCTCTGCCCAGCTGGGAGATCTCGAGTTTGGTGTGGGACTCCTTGGTACCGGCGAGTAACATCTCAGACAGATCACCCAAACTTGTTGAAACACAAAGAACAGGAATTTACACCTGATAAGTCATGATAATGAGGAGAGTGGAACCGTGGATTATTGATGATATAATTCATACCCTGATAGTTTCTCCATATTTGTATTTTACACAGCTTTCGCCTTAGGGAGACAAGAAAAAATGATTTAGCAAGAGTTTTGATAAAAACAAGCACATTTTTAATGTGTCTGATAAAAATCAGACAGAAACCTAACATGCGGTCATCTGTGATTGATTTGTTTTAGACTTGTACAAATAAACGTGAACATGCAAAATGATTATACAACAACAAAACATTTTCAAACATTACAACTGGGCCTATGGTTTTGAATTTTAAATTGGATGTTTTTCCAATCCTTGTGCATCCAGTTCTGGTTTTGAAAAATCAAATTACAGAGTCAAAAATCCAAAGAATAGTTCAAATGAATCACTAAAAACAGAAAATTCATTTGTTATTCATGTCACTGCATGGATGAGTGTATGACTTCTGACCAAAGCTGCAAAAATTAAATCTACGAGTCTGATTTCTATTGTAAAACAATTACTTTTCAGCATTACCATAATATTAGACAAACTAACTACAAACATTATTTTTTTTATGCGTGTATTTTTTAAAATTTATAAATCATTTCAAATTGAATGTCAGCGAGCCTAATAGTGGTTCTAAAAAAAAAAAAAAAAGAAATGGCTGCAGTGTCGCACCCAATCCGTCAAGGAGGAGATGACGTTTGATGGGAAAATTTGTTACAGAGAGCTGACATCCGAGGACACGGCTAGACAGATGACACATTTAGACAGATGACACATTTAGACAGAGGACACAGTTAGACAGATGACACCACGTAGTTACGAGGATGCAGCAGGGCTGCTGCTGCTGTCACGTGAAGCATTACTCAAAAACTCTGCAATGTGGGTGTTTTCAGTGTATTTTCTGATACTGGATTTTTTACATTAGAGACTAATTTACTCGTTTGGAATCTGCTTTGATCAATATTGATTAACAAGTTTGGTTGTCCAACAACCTGAGTAAATAAAAAAAATATTCAAAAGATAAATGGATAAATGTAAGTATATTACGAAGATGGAGGCAAATGCGTTGATAATTTATTGGGTACAGTACCTTCTACATAGATTGGCTCTCAAATGTGTACATATTGCTGTCATAATGCCAGTTTTCTGTGATGCAAAAACATATGAGACCAAGATAGACTATTTCTCAATAACTTGTGTAATAACTCCTTTGAATAAGAGTGAACATTTTGTTAAAGGAGCTACCAGTGAGATCTCAGCATCAAGCCTTCCCTGTCCTGACTTTGTAATTTTTACCTACACTGTAAATAAAAAGTATCTAATTTACAGTAAAATTCTGGGAACCACAGCTGCCTGTATTTCACCGTAAATTACAGACTTTTTTTTATTTATTTTTTATTTTATTTTGTTTTACAATGAATAAAAAAAAAATCTCCAAAACACTTTTATCAACAGAGATTTTGGTTCTGAACTGTGACTCGCATTCGAAATAAAACATTTGGTCCCATTGAAGCTCATCTTTTTGGTGATGTGGAAATATGTTTGGATTCAGCCATGGTTAAAAAAACCAATAAGCATTCAGTATTCAGTGTTATAGCAGATTAATTGGGGTTTTGGGTAAAAAGAAAAATCCTCAATTCCATCTGAAAATAAGTAATCCCCCAGATCATGATGGCGCCACTTCCATCTTTCACTGTTCTTGTGCTCAAGCTCATTAACTTTGAACTTAATTTCAAAAGGTCATCACATTCTTCCACAAGGATTCAGGAGACTTTAGCTAGGCCTGAATGTTTTCTTTGGACGAAAATACTTCTGTCTTGCAACCCTATTCCTTGGCTAAGAGACATGGACAGTACAGAGGTTTGTTGTCACATGTTGAACTCAACCAGCACTTGATGGAAACTTGTCTACCTTCCATTGAGTTGTTGACAGCTTCTTGGCTGACTCCCTGACCATGCCTTTTCAGGTTTTTTTTTTGTAATATCATTCTAATGCCACCTATTTCTGCAGATGGTCTTCACTTTAGACACTGTATCAAATCTTAAAGACTATCATCAACTACCAGCTAATGCAAATTTGAGGTCTTATTTCGTTGACAGCCAACTATAAATTTGACTGACCTAATTCCAATAGGTTATCCAGAAATGCTAAATAAAGACCTGGGGAGAAATGTTTGCTATGTTACACCCAAACCCTCAACAAAGGTAAAGGTTAAAGGTAAAGGTAATTTTATTTATATAGCACATTTTCAGCAACAAGGCAATACAAAGTGCTTTACAGGATTTAAAAAGAAATACAAACAAAATAACAAACCAAAGGAAAGAGCTAAAGACGAAAAAGCTAATAATGTTGATCCAAAGTAAATAAAATATAAATTCCTATTCAGGGTTGGTAGGTAAGTATAAGCAAGTATCATCTGGTCTAATTCCTTTCCTGGGTTGGACATTGAAATTTGAGACAGTTACTAAAACGGAGTGGAAAATCAATACGAACTATTGGGAAGATACTGTAATATGGGAGACAGGGCAGCAAATTTATAGGACTGTTCCTATATAAACTCAGTGACCTCTGTCTCAGATGTCCTAGAGGAGAGTTAGAAAACTTCTGCTATATGTCATCTCCGATGTGTGTACCAAGTACATCTCCTAACAGACTAGTTTAAAAAACAAGTCTTGTTTTATGTTCTTATAGTAGATTTTCAAACACAATTTATGGCTGAAAAATTATTATGTAAAAAAACACTACATTGTGCTGCCCAGACCAATAAAAACAAGCTGATATTTCTGGAGACAAGTGCTAAGAAAGAACAAGGGCACCTCCAGAAATTGCACTGTTGTCAAATTCAAGCCATTTGAACTAATGGGTGTTAGATTGTGCAGAGATGAAAACCAATTACCATTTTAAAACAAACATATAAATATGTTGATATGCTACATTTATGGCCTAAACAATTGGTGCATTTAAGAGTATCAAGTAGTGGCTAATGGGGAGCAGGCAACTTTACAGGGGCAATAGGCAACAATTTTGTTTGTATTACATTTGCAAATCAACAAAATACACACAGGTCCACTTAGAAGTATGTCAGCAAGCTAACATTAAACAAGTTAGCATTTCACTTACTGAATTCACTCACCATGCCTCCAGTTCTTCATTTGTTTAGTGTAAACAAGACACATTTATCAAGTAATCCAAGGGTGAGGCATTAATGTGACGCTTTCCAGTAATAAATCTCTACCTATATCAATAGGTGGTATGGGATTTCCAGAAGCTCCTGAATGAAATGATCGCACTGTAACATCCAATCCACAAGCCAGGACTTAACATTTGAGAGGGCAATGACAAAACTTTTACATCACTGAATTGCCCCTTTGAGACACTGCCAGACTCCTCAGCTCTTACTTCCAATTTTCTAACGTAGACACAGCATATTTATGAGTTAACATGTGCTGGGAAATGATATTGTGCAGTACCTCATTAGTATGTTTTTAATTTTGTCATTAAGTGGGGAGTCTGACAAAAGTGAGAGATGATTGCAGTGTAGCAACCAACCCATTAACTAGGAGTTGACATTTGGAAGGACAGACTATCAGGGAGCTGACACCTGAGGAGCCGGTCAGAAAACTGACACCACACCTCCGCTCTGATGGTTAGTGAATAAATCCAGTTATCTGTAAGCATGCGGATCGGCTTTAATCCCCATACCAGGTCGCACATGCAAAAATGTGTTCTTACCGTGTTTTGGGGGGGAAGATGAGTAATAAGAGAGGTTATGCCTGTTTAGCACGTCCATAACACAACATAAATCATGTTAAGAGACAAGCTTGTCAGGAGAACAAGCCAATCAGAGTCTCGGTTGAGAGGGTGGAGAATGTGATTGGTTAAAAGTTAAAAATTGCACAAATAATTATTGCCGGCGAGAAAGAAAGGTGGGACTTGTTTAATATGGGTGGTGGATGACTTTGAAGATGACCATGTTTAGGTAAGCTAATTTTAGTTGTCTTTTTTTTTTATCTCTTATTAGGTCCAACTTCATCTATCTATCTATCTATCTATCTATTGGGGACAAGTTATGTATCCTACCTATGGATATGTAATTTTCTCTACTGTGAAAACAGGACAAGAAAGTTATGAATATACTGTTATGTTTGCCGGCAGATATAGAAATGTGGCTTCTCCTTAATAATAACTAGTGGAAATTAATTTTATTTTCAATATTTAGATCCAGTTATTTGCATTGTAATGCAAACAATTACAATAATGCATATAACAGAAAGAGAAAGAGGACGAAAATGGGGAGTAAAGAATGGCATGAATCCAATCAAGTTCAACTTGGAGTTGATTCCAATCGAGTCCTCTGCTTGCTCATATTTGTGTTCATAATATAATGACACCAAGCATTCCAACACTTCTACTTGTAATAAAAATAATCAGGAGTATATATGTATATATATATATATATATATATATATATATATTAGGAAATCTGTCCATCTGCCCTTTAACTATGAACTGTGTTTTCCTTTGCGTGTTTTGACCACCAGGTGTCACCAAACTCCGTGACGTAAGGCAAAGCAATGCACTTGCATGTCAAACAGCACAGAATCGTCTAGAAATTTTCCATTTTTATTTCTTTAAAGCTAATTTCATATTATATAAAAACTTTGCGTGATTGTATCTATAGGCAAAAGCACTGCATTGATTTCTTCAATTATTGTTCATTTCTCATATGTCCAAACCAAAGAGGCAGTCGCATGCATTAGTCAATATTTAACGTCCATTATCAGCTGCTACTGTTGTTGCTCTGTTAATCTGCACATCTTCATTTGATATGTAATTTCAGTCGCACCCTAGATAAAGAACCTGTACCATTTGCTCTTTAAAAACATTTCAGATGATAAACAAAGGAACAAAGGTAGTGGGGGCTGGGACTTTTTCCCTCTTTTTTTTCTGTGTATTGAAATGAATGTTGGCAGCTACAAGTACTTCTTTCATGTCTCGAAGCCCATTGCGGTCTAGAGGAAAACCTTTTGGCTGTCGAAGTCCTGCACCACAACATTCATCTCCAAACGTCCCACCTCTGTTTGTTTTTGTCATTGTTAATAGCTGAGACAAGCTTCCTATGATCAACAATATTACATTGACCTTGACTCCATAGCAGCATGACTGATTTTGCCTTCAGATTCAATACAGCTTCCTGTGTTTATGAATATCTTGGCTGCTTTTCTCTGATTCATTAGTCAACAACAATATGTAGGAAGGTCCGTGCAGCTTCTAGAACCAGTGCGTAATATTCTAAAGCAAGCCTAAGTAGCGTGTTTTGCAAAAGGGGTTATTTATATCAGAGCGACCTGGATGATGTGTTGAACTAAAATCATTGCACCCTGGGGTTTATGCTCCTGTGACTAAACTGTTCGGCCTCGCCAAGTCCTGTTAATCACACTAGTATCATGCGGGTATGTTGTTCCTTTCCGTTGTTTATCACATTCCTGATTCATTCCGGCACTGTGTTTTGAAACATTTTTACACAGAAGGGAAACCCTCCTGTCTGCGCGGGATTTCCTCTTGTTTTCAATAATAAAAGGGCTCAGACTAAATTAATCCAGAACAAGATGCAGCTGGTTTCAGTTCGTAATTCAAAAGTTGAGGAGATCAACAGGCACAGAACGGAGCCGTGGTATTTTGTGATTTTTTTATTATTTTTTTTTTAGTAAATAAAGTAGGAAAACTTTGTAGAGCAACATTTCTTTGCGACCCAATATTTTTGCCATACTTATTTATCTTCATGGACATTTTCTTTGCAAAATAGCGCATGCTCACCCAGATTTCATCAACCGCTTACGTGACCAATAATTTTCAATGGTATTTAGTAGGGGTGCATCGATTGCCAATTATCGATCTTTTAAAAAGCTTAACCTGCCAATTCCGATTTTGGCCGATACCATTTTTTTGTCTGAAATGTTGCTGAAATGGGGTGACTATTGTTAATTGTAAAGTCACAACTTGGTGGGTCGGTCTGTCAGGCAAACCTTTCTCACCGGAGAGCAGAAGAGGACAGCGGTTGATTCTTAGACCTTTGCCAAGCCAGATAAGATCGGTGGATAAGATCGGCTTCAAATGCAAAAATCGGCCGATCACCGATCTCCCAAAATGAAGGGAGAATAACCCCTAGTATTTAGGTGTAGACTTTGACTATGGTACTCTATCGCAAGCATGCCGTTTGTCATGATTGCGTTTGTGAACCTTCACTATAGTCTTTTGCTGCTTAAGCTGTTTTTTTCTTCCTGCACTGCCTTTTATTTAGCTCCATTCATCCTTCTACTCGCCACTGTCCTTCCTTCCTATAGGGAAATATCACCACATCATGATGCTGCTACCATCGTATTTCACTGCTAGGAAAGTGTATTGATTGTAAGACAGTTTTTTGACATAATATGTCTTCCATAAATGTCCTCATTTGTGAAGGTAAAAAATGTTAGTTTAGTCTGCACTGGATCAACCTTCTTCCACTTTTGCGTAGCCTTTGACAAACTTTAGCAAAACTTCTGATAATTTTAAAGAATTCTTCTTATCTGGTCTTGTCCCTATATGCAGGCATGCACATAAAAAAGATGGTTTTCTCAGTGAATATTGTTCAGTAGTGAAGTAATGAAGTGTGCCAACGGAGTATCTATTTAAAACACCATTTATGTAATACAATGGGTTGATATTTAAGTCTTTGATTTTTGGCAGTAGAAGCATTTGGTTCTTTCTAGAAGCGAAATGAACATATCAATGCTCCCAGACATTCGCTTGGCGTTTAAGCAAGTGGTAAAACTAAATGCAGCATCTCCACAGTGAGTGCACTACAAAGAATGTGCTTTGAACTCTGTAGCATTCACTTGTCACCGTATGTCGTCTTTGATCATGAAGAAACTACAGTGGTGGGAAAAAGTGTTTGCCCCCTTCCTGATTTTTTCCTGTTTTTCTGCATCCACATTTCAGTTTCAGAACATCAAACCCATTTAGATATTAATGAAAGACAACACAAGTAAACCGCAAAATGCTCTCACTGTGGTTCACCGGACTCCCAAAGCTTTAGAAAAGACTTTGTAACAAGATCTCCATTACTTTCTTTCTCATTTGTTCCTGATTTTCTTTGGATCTCTTTTCACTTTTTCACAAAAGAGCCATGCAGATTTGGATGTTGTCTCTTCCACAATAATAAACAGTCATTTGAAAACTGAATTTTGCGTCTTTCTTGTGTTGTCTTTGTCTGATATTTAAATTGGTCTGATGTTCTGATACACCAAAATGTGAAAAACATGCAGAAACAATAGGAAATCAGGAAGGAGGCAAATCATTTTTCACTCCACCGTGGCAGGGATTGTGTGACGCTCAGTGTGCTTTACTGAAGTTGCATTCAATAACACTGACACATCTTCATCGGCTTGTGCCAACATGGAAGCAGGTTCGCAGTCTTCCTGTAACCATACTCCGCTAATGAAGTCTGTTTCTATACTTATCTGCTAGTTAACATCACCCCAGCAAATTACGGAGTGTCCTCAGAAATATTTCAAGAACTTAAGACATTAGTTTTGTAAGTGTAGTGTTGCTTTCCAAAAATACATTTCCTGGGCAGGTTGCAGCTGTTGCTAAGGCTCTGAAGCTTGCCAAACAAACAACAAAGGTCCAGAAAATGTTCTTATGTACAAGGTTTTATCTTTTTTACATTTTATTTTTCACATTTTTCTGGTATCGAGCTAAATACCCGCCAACTATTAACTTGTCAGTTTTTTTTTTTTTTTTAAATCAGTCACTCACCCTGTTTCCAGGCTTAAAACAAAACCGGTATACGCATTCCTCATGTTGTCACCTCCATTACCTTCAAGGCCACTCCCTGGCTGTCGATGTCCAGTTAAGAACTCATCAAATCATAGTGGGTCACTTTTGACACAGTAAGCCACACAATCTGCTGATGGCCTCTGTATCAGCTCATTTGTCAAGCAACGCAAATGTTTCTAAGTACAGAGATTTTGATCTGACCATTGCCGTTTCACCAGCTCAGCAAACTATAGAGAACTTAATATCAACTGCATCTTCTGGTGTTGAGATAAAACATGTTTTCATTACTATGCAAATTCATTTCAACATGTTTTAGCAACACAAAACCATAATGTCCAATTGAAATTCACTGAATTTTCTGGTAATCGGATAAAAACGTTTTTAAGACAATATAGCACAGGAATCAAATAATAGCCAACTATGCTACTTGAAAAACCGTCTTCAAATTAAAATCTTGTAATTCTTTGTTTTCCTTCTTGCTCCTGTTTTGGGAGGGTTAGCATTTCTTGCTTCACCGTGTGAATGCGTAGACCCCGAAACGTGCCATAAAACAACACGCCTCTAATATTTTGATAGTCAAAAACAAAGCTAGCAAACGCCAGTTTTAAAAACGCTTTAAGGACTCTGTATGTTAAATTAAAATAATAATAATAAAAAAATGCCTTAAACAAGCGCTTTAAAAAGACGGTTGCTTTTGGGTAGTTAGCCAGAAGGCCTGACTAAACTATTAGCCTAAAATACTCATTTAGAAAGCCGTTGGGCTAATTAGGTGAATTTAAAGGGCTACACGTCAAGGCTGTTCTAAAAATAATTATTGTGTGATCGTTTTATAATTTAAATTAAAAAGTCACAAACCTTGATTGAACATTGTTCTTGCTCGCAGTGCCGTGTGTAAAGCCGAGCCCGAGTAGAGACAAAAACGCTTCGGTAGAGAAACTGTCGGTCGGAGCTCAGGCTGTGCGTAGCTGTCTTTAAATATCCAGCCAGTGAACTTAGATAAGCTCCTTTACTATACATCATCGTATGAGTGTTGTTTCCAAAATAAGCTGCCTTTACGCTCTGCGGTAGAGGGGACAAACAGCAGCAGGGAAAATTCACATGAACTGATTAGTACAAAAGTTTGCTCCCTGAAATTCACCTTAGAAATGCATAAAATATTTTAAAGCTTATCAGGTTAAGATAATTCTCTTATTTGTGGCATATGAGTATTCAGTTCTCTTCAAAGGTAACTCAGCCTGGGGTGTTGCGTGCGGTAGAGCCCCGCATGCACAGAGGATATAATCCCGAAGGCAACCGACTTGGGATCGATTCCCGACCTTGACACAGTTGCTGCATGTCTTCCTGCCTTTTCTCTCTATCTGGTAACTGTCAAAAAAGCCCAAAACATCGAAGAAGAAGGACGAGGAGGTAACTTAAAGAAAAGTATCAGATGTAGACAGAGCCATTCTTCGCTCTTGCAGATGTGTAGGTGTTGGGCTCATTAGGATGAAACTTAAGTTTTATCTCCACTTAAAAATGTATGCATGAGCTTAAAATGTAAACATGAGAAAGATGCTCCCAATAAAAGACTGTAAATGCAGCAAAATTCTCTTCTGTGGTTTATTTTGGGGAAGAAAAATATTTTAAAACCCATTCATCATTTCCGTTACACTCTGCAATGCAAACACAAAATGTAAATAATATAAAGATGTTCAGGAAGTTATGTAAAATAATAATAATAAAAAAAAAGCTTTACTGGGGAAAAGAATCAGCTTTTTATTGCTTCTTTTCCTAACCAGCGAATATGAATGGCCAGCTGCTGCTTTTGACAGGTAAAAATGCACTTAAAATTAAATAAAACAAAAGCAAGAAAAATAATAATAAGTCGAAATGACATGCACCTTTGATGAATTCCTGCAGATTTCTCTTCGAACCCCCAGACAGACTCAGCGAAGTAAGTGTGTGTGTGAGTGACCCAGCAGCCAGCTAGCAGCAGCCATGCTTTCCTGATTTACAGCCGCAAAAAGTGGAAACATTTTCTTCCCCGGCGGGATCCAGGGGTGGCTGCATGAACGTTTGTACCATTAATCTTGGTGGCTGTGGTGGCCAGCGGAGAGTATGTTTAACCCGGGACAAGGCTTATAATTGGAAGCACACCTCCCTGCATTCATCTGCAGGAAGCAGCCCGGGCCTCCGTGTGTGAGCGGGAACCTGCGGCCGACAAAGAGAGGAAAGTGCATACCCATGCAAGCATGCGATGTGATCACAGTGTGGTATTTGAGGGCTGTGATCACCTCATTAGAATGTGCAGGTGGATGGAGGGCAGGATGAAGAGAGCCACGTGACAAGGCAATGAGGCAAGCTGAGCAAATAGTCACTTATTTGCTATGTTTCAATCCGACATTGATCAACCATGAGTGTGCACAACGGACCGACTGCTGAAGGATGACTCATCGTCAGTGAAACAATGAGCTGTAAACTTTCAAGCGCTTATATATATATATATATATATATATATATATATATATATTTTTTTTTTTTTCTAGGAAAATCTGTGCCATTGCGTGTCAGTTGCAACAATTTAGGATGCCGAAAGGCCATAAAATACGCCTTCCACATCACGACTTTCTTTGCAAAGTTCATCTTCGTCTTACGTTCCTGCATCTGCTGCTGCTGAATTGAAGTTCACAGTGACTGCGAAAGTTATTTTTCATGAGAATCCGAATGTGCACTGCTGCATGTTTGTGTTTTGTGCCCTCTGACATCCCCTGATCCCCTGTCCGTCACGAGCCACTTTGTCTCCGAGCAAATCGGAAACACATGGAGCCGAGATGAACCTGAAGACTAAGTAGAACCTGTAGGAAGTTCTGCTTTACCGGTCACAATTTGGTGGAAGCAACAGATCAAAAACCAACTGAGATAAACAGAAAAAAGAGCAAACCCCAAATTCAAAACTAATGAAACTAATAGAGTTTGGACAGTCATGCAGTTCTAAAAGGATGCTAACTGGATTTTCCATACTTCAAAATTCCTCAATATCAATAAGTGCCACACCTTTCTGTTCTCGTGTAAGAATGTATATTATGAAATAAATTTTATATTCTTGCATCTATAAGACTACAACACCTGCCCCCCACTCCCCCACACACAAATGTAATTAAAAAAATTATATTTTAAAATGTTTTTGACAATCCATGATTTTGTGTAAAATCATGGAGCGTAAACTTAATTCCAATAGACAGACAGGGATTTTGTTTGTCTATCCCAGTTTGGAAAACTGTGCTATTGGAGAAACATAATGCGGTCTTTTGTAAAATGGGTAGAAAAACAAAAAGATTGATGAGCTCACCCTTTGTTTTCTCCTGTAACAGTAAAACAGGCGTGTTGTGGAGGGCAACGCAGGGCGAGGCAGGGGGATTCTTACAATGGACAATGGGAAATGTGCATCACAACATCCATTGTGTTCTCAAGTAAAACGTCTTCCAGTTTAATCCATGGAGTCCAAATATCTCCACCTCTGAATCTGACCCAGGATCGCATGTTTTCTCAACAGACTAGCATTCCTTCACCCGGGAATCCACAACAAAAACCTTTTATTTCGGTGTCTTGACATTTACTCAGCTTTGAGGGATGACCCAAGATCTGATGATTTTGAATAATAATAATAATAATAATAATAATAATAATAAAAAATGTACACTGAACAAGAACATCAGCTGTTTGAATTGAGTTTTCCCACTGCACAGAATAAACCCGCATATTTAGCAGGAAAACTAACACACCACATGGTGAAACATGGTAGAGGCAGCATTATGCTTTGGGAATTCTTCAGCGGGAATGGGGAAGCTGGTCAGAGTTAATGAGAAAATAAATTAAGTTACATCCTGGGGAAAAATATATAAAAAACAAACAAACATGAGAACACTTGAGATCCCAGAGTCACAGCCAGAGTCACAATGGATCGGGTTTAGATCAAAGCAGATTTGTGTGTGTGTGTGTGTGTGAGTGTGTACATGTGTGTGTGTGTGCCCGTGTTTGATCTTTTTGTGAAAGATCTGACCAAATGAGAATCTGTGGCAACGCCTTTAAAAAAGTGTTGTTTTTATCCAATCTGACTAAGTTTCAGCTACTTAGCAAAAGGAGGATGGGTATAAATGTCCACCTCCAGATGAGCAAATATGGGGGTTCGGGGGAGGACATAAATACACTCCACACTTTTGAAAACCATGTATAATAATGCACTATGTCTTTCTATCACATTAAATCATGATAAAACACAATGAACATTGTAGATGTAACATCAAAAACCAGTAAAAGTGGAGAGAATATGTTTGCAAGGCACTGTGCAATGGAGGAGCTACGATACAAAGTTAATGGTTAATGTGTATAATGTTGACTATTCGTGCAGCTTTGCATTAAATAAGTTCACACACTGCAAAAACACTAAATCCTACAAAGTAGCTTTGATGTAGCTCTTACACCAAAAATGACAAAACTAACTTTGAAGTAACTTTACAACAAGACAATGGGAGCTTGGCTTTAAGTCAATAATTCCTTAATATTGATTTTTTAAAAAGTACTAGTTCCACTGGCAGATTATTTTACTTATAAGATGGGGAAAATGTCTTGTTGTAAGTGAAATAATCTGCTAGTGGAACTATTAAGGAAATATTAACGTAAAACAAGTTCCTAGTATCTTGCTGAAAAGTTACTTCTAAGTTAGTTTGGTCTTATTTCAAGTGTACTAAGCTATTTGCAGTTGAAACTGGACCAAAAATACTTGATGAGGTTTTGTGTTTTTGCAGTGTAGGTACTTTCCCTCCTTCGGTTCAATCTTTGTCGTACATTTCCCTCCACCAAAAAAAAAAAAAACACGTCGAATCCAGCATGGAGGATCGGTTCTCACACACTCGGCCGCCGTGTGCATTTTGGATTCTTTGAAAGCGCTGCCTCTCCCAGCAGGGGGTTCCTGCTTAAACGAGGAAAGCGTCTCAAACTCGGCCTTGGAGACCAATACAGGATAAATCAAGGAAGCCTGCTTTGCTCTCGACATTGCATCCCCTCCCCTTGCCCCCGTCAATGTTCCCAGTGGCAGTCCCAATCTAGCATTACATTCGAAAACAGCCTGGATCCTCATCAGTTGAGGTGTCAGGTGGGCATTGGGGGCGACCGATTGGCTGATTAACAGTGTTTGCTTTGGCTGCACCCGTCAGACTGACGGTCTCCACTTTGGAGCAGCGGGGGGATTTCCTCAAGGTTAATCTCATCAATAATGAACAATGCCACATTTCTGCCTGAGGGAAGCAGGTAGCAGGAGGGTGTGACGGTGGGATGAGGTGGAGCGGTAGGTGCCAGCTGGGTGCTGACTGATATGATCTGGTCAGTTATTACAGCGCTGCCACTCACGGCTTTAATTGCTTACCTTGAATGGAGCACAATGTGCATGAGAGGAAGTCCGTGTTTAGATGTCTATCAGCGTTTGGCAGGTTTATAGCGTAATTGTGCCCTTATCAGCACTTCTATTGTGGAAACCTCTGTTTATGAGATGCTGTTAACAGTATGGACCTCGTGTATGGTAAGAATAGCTGTTGTATGCATGGAATGACTTTCCCTTTTTATGCATGAATATGCTAGGAAAAGGTCAGGCAATATGTCAGAGCAGAAGGCAGGCAGCAACCCAAATATTCTCCAAAAGGATTTCTAAACCTTTCATTACTCCTCATTCTGTGCTTTCACTGTTTCAATCTTTGGTGAAAATTCCAGTTTTATTAATTTAATCAGATACATTTTAGCTGTATTAATTGATAAGCTGCTTAGTTTTACATATCAAAAATCATAGTCTCGTTAAAATTGTTTTTATTAGTCTCCACTAAAAACCCCTCTGTCAAAAGGTAATATAGTTCTTGTCTGGAGGCTTAAACCTCACACAGGAGTGAGTCTAACAATATTTTTTTATTATCAATAGTATACAAGAATATACACACATCTATTGAAAATTGGGTGGTTATATTGGCTGTAGTCACCTAAAAATGTATATTTAATCTATTTATAGTTCACATTAGATCAAGCAAGGAAACAAGACTCACACCACTTAAATGAACGACTTAATTATCATTATGGTTTCTGTGGACAATACATTTTTTTCCTCACTTTAAGAAAATTTGGGAAGCAAAGAGGTCCAGAAAACATCTCAAATACTGAAAAGGAAGACATCACCTCAATGAACCAGCTGGAGCTGTAATTGGCTCCCAGCTACCGTCTGCCGCGGTGGATCACTTTAAAGCTCAAACGTTGTTTATCTCCTTTGAACTGAGGTGAAATCAATCAAAACGGATGTTGCTAGGATCACTGTTCACAGCTACATCAGGGGACTCCTACCCAACACACGTGGATGCCAAGTCCTTATTGTCTGCACATAAATGAAAGCAATAGGAGACCTGTTAAAGGTACAACTGACAGACTGGTTTTTATCTGATGCTTGTGCCGTCCTTTTCTAATGCTGCCCTGGGAAACCACCCATATCACCAACTGAATTGAGGTTGTTTGTAACACTTTGTCATATCAAAACACAATCAATACATAATCATCTTTCAGAATATCTTTCTGAATGAGGCTTTAAATAACTAGTCAAGGTTTGATTTTTTTTTTTTTAGCAAACATTTAGCAGAAGAAAAACACCTTTACTTAAAAGATCATTTAGTTTGATGTGTATTGGAAACCATCTAAGCTGCATCATGACAGTCTCATAGTTATGAGCGTTGCATCTGCATAATCTTAGGAGCATAGTACGTGGAATAGAGATATGCTACTTAATTATAAAACCACATATTCTGTTCATACTTAAATGTAAGTTTTTTGTATGTTTCTTAAAGCTACAATTTACCAACAGTTAAATAGTTGTAATAATGCCCTCTGTTGCTGAGTAATTGTGCCAAAAATTAGTCCCCCCCCCCCAGCCTGGACCCCATTATCCAATCTTTTTAAATAAATAATAAGGGGGAAATGTTTGGGAAGCCATTGAGCGAGTATGTTTTCCTCTGGAAGTTCAAAAAGGCAATTACAATCACTCCTCTCAGGATGAAAGCTATTGTTTTTTTCTGCCAAGTTCAGATGCTTACAACTGTGTGCCACATTAAAGACTTTGCTAGAAAAATCGCTGATTTGCCCAGAGTGCCTAAACGAAACCAGGTTTCTGCGAAGAAATGTTGCTCTCTGTGGAGTATTGACACCTTTCCAAAGCTGAATAACAACCAAGATAAATAATTTGGGTTTCAATACGATTTGATGTGACAGAAGCCAAAAAACAAAACAAACAAAAAAAACAAAGGGATTCTTCTAGAAAACCTACTCCAGAGGTCTGCTGAACTCATGAGAAGATGCTGGAGAAGGACTCAGAGGAGGGAAGCAGTTCATCTTTCAAAACAGCAGTGAGCCAAAGTTTGGTTTCAGTTAGCAGCGGAGAGTTTTTGCACATTGAGAAAACCGCAGAATCACAACATTTACAAAAGAAAACAAAATAAAATAAAACTTCTGGTGAGATGTAAGAACAAGAATTACAAGCTCTCAGTGTATAGGTTGGTTACAAGTACAACACACTCAACCATACACCTGAATGTAACAAGACAAAAATACACAAAAGGAGAGGAATGTAAAAACAACAGGATGCAATCATTAAAAATACATTCAGCGGAATTTAAAGTGCATTTATACACAATCTTAAAATAAAAAATACAAACATCAATGCATGCATCCAGAGCTACACACTCAACCTCGCTGAACTTGGAAGAATCCACAGAGGGAAAATGGGTGAAGATACAGTAACACAGAAGAAGAACCAAGGAAATGGTTTCTTCCAACTAAGGTAAGTTTAAGTGTGAATGTTTATAAAGGACTGGGTTAGCAAGCTTTTCAAATACGAAACACATATGTAGATCTTTGAGGTAAAACGAACATTCAAACTATTATATGATAAGTCTGTATTGTAACAAATTGTGCATACAGTTGCGCAGTACACTTATCTTTGTTTTCTAGATTGTGCTTTTGCAAGGCAGTGAAGTTTATCTAACTTATGGCTTGAATTGTGAAATCTGCCTGTGCTGCTTTACGCATTTTTCACTGTTTTTCCAAAGTCCTCTGAGAGAAAGTTAAATCTCAACATGAAGCTATTTTTCTCCCCAAACTCCATGCTGCCAACAACTTCTCTGATGACATTCTGCAGCTGACGGGTGAAAGAAGCCCCTCAGTCATAACTTAACGCTGCGTGTATTTTAGAACAATTGCTAAACTATTCCCACCACAACTGAAGAACTGAGCCGTCTCCACACGAGTTCAGTCTGATATGATCTATTAATGTCATCGTCTCTGTCTGACCCGCTGCCCTTAACGAATGACAATACTGAGACTATACACAGATTCCAAAGCAGTGATTAATGTTTGCTTTTAATAGTCTAATAAAAATCCACAGCTGTTCGAAAAAGACTTTCTGCAGATCATTAATTATTAGTGTTTTTATACGATCAGATTATAAGGTGATTGCACAAAAAGCACATCCATCTTTTGTGGATCTTTCAGAGGAATGTGGTTTTTAGCAGGATGTGAGACCTTTGCTGCTAAAAAGAATCACACTTGTGAACTTTTTAATTCTGCACCTTTACACATCCTTCATTCAGCAGACGTTGGACCTGGTCATTGGCTTTCATGACTCATAGCTTCAGTAAATACAGTAGATTTGTTATATAAACAACTTAAGTGACTGGGTTTAAACATTGGTTTTGATGACTAAAAGGTTTTCCTTGTCCAAGTCAATATTAACTCAGCTGATGGGAGCAGTCTGATGTGTTTTTGAGGAATTCAGATAAGATCTTGGGAGTTTCAGGTCAGACCCATTTGTTTGACACAGACAACACCCAGCTTTAAGTAGCATCTGGTACCAGTCATTTATTTTTCTACAACAGCCTCTCTCTGGTGTGACTTTATTTTTTTGTGTTATACTGAAGACTGAAAAGACAAGCACAAAGTAGCTTTTTGCTATGCAGTGGAAAGAATGAAAAATGTTTTTTGGTTTTTAATCATTTTTCTACAAATAAATATCTAAAAAGTGTGGATAGAAATGACCTTTCATTGGAGTTAAAGTTGTAAAATGTTTTAATGTACATCTCTACCGAAGTGTATTACAGTCCTTCTGCAAAAAAACTGTCTCAGGGTGTAAAGTGGACTAAACACCAGCCCTGTTTAGTCCACTTTAATCAAACTCTTGTTCGTTTGCCTAGAAAGTTCGGTTCGTTTGTGGAGGTGTGAATATGCAATCAAACTCTGATGCGGACCAAAAAAAGCAAACTCAATCTGGACCGTCTAGAAACCTAGGTCTCGGTTCAGCTAAGTGAACTCTGTCGCTGCTTGAATGCATCGGTGAACACCAAGCATACTGGAGACTGTTCCAAAAGCAGGAAGCAGCCTACAGCACAAAGCATTCTGGGTAAACACAACCTAAACAAATGCAAGAGTCTAGGGAGAAATGACTGGCGGTCTTTTACCAAAGACAAGAGAGAAATCCTAAAATCTGACTCCACTCCATTTTTGTTTACATCTTGTGAAGAAGGACGTTGCACTCATGTCTTGTTCAGAGGTGTTTGTGTAATTTCCTTCAGTAGTTCTTGGTGCAGCGCCACCACAGGTGAGGAGGAGGAACAGGTTTTTCAAACATTTGACACGGTGCAGTGTGAAAACAAACCACAGCAGCTGAAAATGGAGCAATTGTTGCAATTCTAGTTTCTAATCCAACCAAGTCTGCAAGACTATCAGGTTTAAAAATATCTCAAGTTCATTGAAATTCAGCTGTTTTCGACATTAAAATAAGTATTGAAAAAGAAAAAAAAAAATTTATTCAGCTGTCATTAAACATGAAAACAGCACGATTTAATTTCCCTTCAGGAGCATCAGTGCCAGTAGGGAAACTAGAGCAAGTCCATTTTTTAAAGGAACTTTTCTGTCATTTCAATGGAATACTGATTCACAATAGCAAGTCTTTTGTCTTGCCATTGTCAGCATTCGTCTACAGCCATTATCTAAGCATATTTTTTGCTACAGAAACATTTACAGAACTGGTTGGAAGGGCTAGGATGTTATGTATTTAAGACCTTATTTAGGAGTGTTATGTTGCCGAACGTTAGACGAAGATACCATCTTTGTATCCTAAAAATATCCCTGCCATACTCTGTACGACAGAGTGGCGCTTGGAGCGTCTACCACTGGGACTCCTGACTAAAAACAGCACACAGTCAACAAGCGTGTTGCCTTTTTGTCATATCAGGGCATATTGGAAAAGGACAGCAAGTGAGCCAGAGACAGTTCCTCCTCCAGATTCTCAGGCCTCGGCAGGTCTGTCTCAGAGGCAGGTTCCTGTGTTTGTGCCTGTTCCTGTCTCCCGCTGTCACACCGAGGCGCGTCGCCATTGTTTCCGCGGCGAGCGCCGGAGGTCAGGGCTTCTCTCTCTCTCTTGCTCTCGCTGTTTCTCTGCTGGCCACACGGCCCAGCCAAGGGAGGGGAGCCTGGAGAAAGCAGAAGGCAAAGCTCCAAACAAAGCCTGCCGACGCCTAAACTCGAGATGCAGCCAGAGAATGGAGCAGTGAGGTGTTGATTCTGGTAGTGCATGTATTGCACACAGCTCCCTCGCACATGCACACGTCCACCTTTTGTTGTACTGGAGGGGGATTCCAGGTTTTCTTGTAAACATTCTGCAGGTAAACAGACTCTGTGTCTGGCACATGGAGATTAGAGACAGATCATTTTGTTCTGTTCTTTTCTCTTCTGAGCGCGCTTTGCTTTGCTTTTCATCTGTTGACCCCTGGGTATGAGCAGAAATAGGTACTTGGATGTTAAACTCCTTGCCCCAAAACAGAGGCAAACAAGAGAACCTGTAGTTTCTTTGGCAAGGAGACACACACTTTTATATTTCTGTGTCTCCACTTGAGTGCAGGGTGGATGGTTGGGACCAGATGGATCATTATTTCCTCCTCTTTACCCCAGCAAATGCAGAAGTTATTGTTTTTGGTCCCAAACATGGAATAAGCAATTGAGACTCAATGAAACTCAGTTACTCTAAATGCATTTTTAACATTTACATAAAGAATACATAAAAATAGGCAGAATAAAGGGTTTCCTAATCAAACACCTTAAAGCACCTTAAAGCATCTGGGGCCTTTAAGGTGCAACGTCAAAAACAAGATGAATGCTTTTGGGTAACATCCAGCTCAGATTTCTGATTAAGCACAGATTTCCGTGTTCACTGCGTCTCGGCAAATTAGTTGGATTAAGAACGTCAAATTTATATGTATTGCAGAAATTGGGGGCAATTTACACATGAAATTACCATGATATTTGCTCTGGCGTATAAGTCTGAAACATTCCTCGCCTTCCCAAAATAAACTGTTCCTGTGTGGGAGCCGATAGGTCATGTCTTACTGTTTTTAAAGTAATTATCCTCATAACTGTGTTAATTGTGCATTAAGGAGCTCAAGGTTGTTAGACTTACTCTGCTCCATAGCTTCGTTACAGAAGTAGCGCTGAAACCTCTTGGTGAGAGAACATGTCAAACCTTTTATTTTAAACATTTGTTTGTCCAGCAACTTTCCACTGTACACATTTTGTTAAGGTTTAGCTCTCTGGCACCTTGTTAGACTCACATCTGGGAGTAACCGCAGATCCCTCTGTGTTATGTGTAGTGATGAAACCGGGGTGGCTGTAGCTGTTTCTTTCTTTTTGAAAACCACCTTAGTTCTCTCTGGCTCTAAAGAAAAAAACCTCCGTCACTCAGCACGGCTTAAATTAATCTGTCCATCCAGACCCAGAATGAAACTAAAGTCCGACTGAGGTGCTGCCAAGATCATGCCAAACTCGTCACCCCGCCCCAATCCTTCATTCTTTAAGCAAAATCAATTATTGCGGCAGATCGTTGCACCGATTATATTTCTTACTGCCAACTGCCACAGCAAGAGGAACATGCTCACGTACTGTAAGTCGTAAAAGATTGATTCCAAAACGTTTCCTTTTCTGTTAAACATTTTCAGCCGGAAAGATTTTCCTCTAAAACTTGGCTTTCTTCCACAGGCTTTCACATGATAGAGGGCCCAAAACAAATCCAATAACGCTGAAAGAAATCTGTACGTAAAGGATCACAATTGTTGGCACGAATTCTGTACGTAACTTTATGTCTTGTGCGTATTGTTGCAGTGAAAGACCAAACTTTAGGATTTATATTCATGTTTTACCAAAGCGGAGAAGACAATCACGATATGGAGAGTGCAGCTCTGTTTTTAAAATATCAAAAATATATTTCTATTACACATTTTGGAACAAGAGTGATGCCACTTAATAAATTAGAATATTATTGAACAGGTTGTTTTTTTTTTTTTTTTTTTTACAAAGTCGACACATTAATTACACACAGACTGAATTCTGACATTTAAAATTAGAGTATTACATCACACCAATACACCCAACGTCTCCCCTAAAAAAACAACAAAAAATATTATAATAAAACACTTTATAATATAGAGATGTGGGGTTAATGAAAAGTTTGCTTTAGCTTACAGGTTATTATTTTCAAAGAATTTTAATCTGACAAATGAGCCTAATCAGAAAATATTATTCTAATCTGTTGAATATGACTGTACACACAGGTCCGAAAGTAAGTTTTTAACTTTATCAGAATGATTCTGGGTAATGTTCGGAGCGACCCAATCAGAGTCACGTCTTGAATCTGGTGGGGAATCTGTGGAGGGAGATAAATATTAGGGTGATGGTAAAGAGGCCCTCCATCCTCACCGCCAAAGATAAATTATTAAATTACCAGAACAGATTGATCACTTGTTATAGGAAACGTCTGGCAACAATGACCCATCTGCTTTTAAATCCGGTCCTAATGATGAGTCCATCCAAACTTCTAATCAGACCTAGATGAATGATAAGAACTGTTTCCAGTATCTACAAGACACATAAACAGAGTAATCCCCTGTAGGGTTTCATATGGTAATCTCCCTGAGCATTATTCAGCATTGTTATAATAATATTTTTCCACTTTGAAGGTAAAAATCCAGACTGAATCACATACATTTCTAATTTCACCCCCTCTGAGCTCCGAGAGCCCGTATCGTCCAACATCAGTCCCATTCTTCTCGATTCACCAGCACTCCTTTTGCTAAAGCTTTGGGTTCAGCCAAGTTTCAAAATGCAACGATAAACTATCTGAGAAAGCACAAAGTGTCAATGGCGGCAGATGAATGGGCTGTGAAACGTAAGGCAATCCACGGAGTTAAGAGGTGTACACGACGCTCACTTTGGAGGAATCATATACCCACTCAGTCCTCTTCCCATTCTCCCTGACATTAGCCTCGGCGCAAACAGTGAGTATAAACATCCTTTATCTGGCTCCTCATCTCCTTTTCTTTATGTGCTGTGTGACCCAGCTTTTCTCCTGTGGCGTTATTTGCTCAGCTGGCAGCAGAGGTCTGAACTTTCTGAACTGCGTTAACCTTCAGCATCCCTGCTGGCTTCATACGTTACGCTGACTGACGTCTGAAAAGACATATCCAGCCTTGCTAAATGTTTTGCATAGATAAACATATTACACCGTAGTGGTCATAAAAAGCTAAAAACATGACATGAAAACTCTGCATGGAATGCAGACGTCTTCTACTTTTAATCTAGGTCCATTTGGCAGAGGTCAGAAAGCGTCTGCGCTGCGCTCTCATCAACAACAAGTAGCAAAGTCCTGCAAGGCTTCGGCTCGGGCCATGAAATCCAACATTTTCCGGCTCAGATCATGTTCTTAGCTAATGGCTCGCATCATCTGGTCCTGATGAAGAAAGGAAATACGCGGGGAGCCTCGCGTAAAGCCGGCAATTTCACCGTTCACAACCCGCTCTGGTTTGTCCAAACAGAGGCAGAGTGTCTGCGACAGATTCCAGCCATGATAAAGAGGTCTGTTGACATTATGAGTTTAAAAATCTCAAAGCAGACACGAACTGCAGTGCCTCATCTTTATGAAGAGGTAATGAATGGGAATTTAGGTGAAAAATAAACACAGGTTTAGAGGATTTGACAGCTTTTATTACGCGCTAGCATAGCGGAAAGGGGCCAGAAGTATCGTTGCTGGTGGAAAACTGCATATTAGGGCTGTGACGATTCATCGAATGATTCGAGTAGCTCGATTTCTGCCTCCGACTCAGTCTACGTGAAATTATGTTTTACGAATTTAGCATACTGTGTTTGAGCCAATGAGCTGTTGACGCGCACAGAAAGAAGTGCCACCGAGAAAGACTCAGCTCAGAGCTAAACGGAGTTTCACAATAGTGCATCCTCGATGCTGTTACAGCTCAGCAGAAATCCCACTGCCCCCCGCCCCCAAAAAAAAAAAAAACAGAGTTTAGATCAGGCTTCAAAAAGAAAATCCACCTCAATCAAGCTCGTAAACATTGTGTCTGAGCTCCAGCCAGTCCAACTAAACAACTGAAACACACAAATATCTGAAACTACCCCGTTTAAAAAACTTCCAGACGTCTGACTTTGCTCGCTGCAGGCTTATTTTTGTAATTTTACTTGCCTATCAAGAAGAGTAATTATGTGAATAAAATAATAGAAATAGATTTCAAGTATAAGCTTTCCCCCCCACACTTTAAACTTGAGACTGAATCACTTTTATGAAGAAAAAGGAACTGAATTGCTTACTGTCATTTCTCTGTCATATATTTCTTTTACTACCTTAAGTAGCTACTACAGAAGGGGAATTTTTTATTTTATTTAATTCCTTGATTAATTGTTAGAATAATCAATAGATTATGGGATTACTAAAATAATAACCCACCCCAAGGACTTACATCAGTTTAATAAGAGAAAAATGCATATTAAATAAACGATGGCTCTCTTATCCAGGCATTCGTTATTCACAAGGACAATATTTCACAATTCGGGGCGAAACCATCCCACATTAAAGCTCAGGATTAATTTTTAGCAGCTGATCTGTGTCCAGACTGGACTTTGCGATGGGGGGTTCCTGGACGTGACGTCTCTGCTGCCTGTGGGTTTTAGCCTTTGTTTGACTAAAGTGGAGCTTTTGCATCGACAGCGGGGTGCAGCCGCTCCTGAGGGACGCCTGGGAACAAAAGCTGCTGTGTGGCTGAGCTTTTCATGTGAACCTCGCTGTCTTAGGTCCACCGAACAGAACAGCCTGTGATATCTGGAACATTTTTGCTGCTCCAGATTTATCGAAACCTCAAAAAGTTCGTCCCATTTTTGGTTTTTTCAGTCATTTGAAAGCTAATTAAACTGCACTATAATAGCCTCAGTTAAAAACGCTACTGGTTGTGAATTTGGCTTCCCAAGTGCAAAGCCGTCAAACTGAGTTACAGCAGCGCTAACTTTCACGGGTTGCATCACAGCGCGCTGCCTCACAGCTCTGGTGAAAAGAAGAGAGAGAAAAAAAAAAGAGTTTGTTTTGATGAATAAGCAGAATGGCTTCACAGCCTGTTGTTTTCAATTAGCGGCCGAGCCAGCCGCCTGTACAACAAGCAAAAGTTCAAGACTAGTTCAGCAAACCAAAGCACTCCTCCTCTTGTTATCTGGTTTCAGTATCAAATACTGATCACGCCATATGTAGGTCAGTATGATTTATAAAGTAATATCAATTGCTTCTTTATCTGCAGTTCTATTAGTTTTTGGCTTGCTTTGGAAACCTACACTGGTCCAGCTTGCATAAAATGTAAGTGAGACAGACACTGAATTAGGAAACTTTAATACATGACGATGACACCACAGTTATTACTGATGATGTTACAGCCAAGAAAAACCTGGGCTTTATACGAATTGGAAGGCATTTATTAAGACAAATGCACTGATCTCATACTGATTATGTCAAGATCCTTGGGTGTGTGTGCTTTGGTTTTCTCTTGTCCTTGTGTTTTAACAATTTCCTTGTGGGTTATTTATGTTCAGCGGGTCTCTTTTACTGGAAGATCCCGGAGAAGAATGTCTTGACCATCGGTTTCTGCTCAAGCTCACCTGAGTTATACAACACAGATCTGAGCCAGAGCAGCGAGTCCACGTGAAAATTTAAAACAAAATAAATAAGCTTATAGGAGAACTGGAGAGTGTTCTTGAACCACTCTGGTGTTTTTGGAATATTTCCCCACGACATGTGACAACTAGTGGTGGAACATGGGTGCAACACGGTTGCAATAAAGTTTTCGAACCAGCCAGAAAATGCTACTGGAGTTTATATTTCCAGCTTCCCTAAAGTTAAAGACTGTGTCCGATTTGGATAAATAAGTTGCTACCCCAAAAAATGACTATCCGAAACTAAGGAGAACGCTGCCACGGACGAGACGAAACTTATCTGGAGCGAGAACGGCGCTCATGTCATCCAGGCATGTGCTGCACGTAATTACCAAAGCAGAGATTCCTACCAATGCACCAAATCCAGAAATCGTACATTAGAAATGGTTCTCACCGTTACACATTCGTTCCCAAGTAAATCTGAATCAAAATCAAATCGGAGGAGGTTTCACTGGATTCTGGATCTCCAGCTGTTGGTTCAGGTTCACGCTGATATGATTCTCTACCTTTTACTCCACTAAAGCCCTCCTGCAGTTCTTTATTTTAAAAAAAAAAGGTCTCCCAAGACAGCTAAACTGACTGGGAACGCTGGGACTCAAAAAGACTGGGACCACTGGGACCCAAAGAGACTGGGACCACTGGGACCCAAAGAGACTGGGAACGCTGGGACCCAAAGAGACTGGGAACACTGGGACCCAAAAAGACTGGGAACGCTGGGACCGGATGTTCCTGTCAGCAACCAATCCTTCACCAGAAAGACGAAGGAGAAGGAAGGTTTTTATTGGATAATATTTTACTGTTGATAAATGAGATCATGTTTCGAAAACAGATTTTTATTTAGTCTATCATATATTAAATTTGTTTATTATTCTGATGCATGAAAGTGTGAAAAAAAAGGAGGAATCTCAGTGTTAAAAAAAACATGATACATTTTAAAAAGGTAATTTTTGGGGGTGTGCTGTGGTGGCGCAGGGGTTAAGCACAACCCACATATGGAGGCCCTAGTCCTCGACGCAGCTGGTGCAGGTTCAATTCCTGGCCTTGGCAACCTTTGCTGCATGTCTTCCCCCTTCTCTCATTACCCACTTTCCTGTCATTTAACTATCAAATAAAGGCCACTAGAGCCATTAAAACCTTTTAAAAAAAGGTAATTTTGACATGGTTGATAGAGGAAGTTTAAAGTTTATCTAACAGAATAAATTACTGAGAAATGTCTGTCTGTATACGATCCCTGAGAATCTGCTCAGATCTGGTTCACAAAACTATTTAAAGAACCTCCTTTGGAGGAAAAATAACACTCTATCAGAAAAAAAAGTTTGTTCTGCAATTATCGCGTAACCGTTTTTAAAACAATATGGTAAAGGAATTTGATTAAACATTTATCTTGTTTGGTTCAGCAACAATAAAACAGTTTATCATGACTATCTGCTGAAATGCACTGTGAGGAGAGGGCGTACTTACTTTGGCAGAAATTAGCATTCAGCAAACTGTGTGGTTTGTTTGAAAGGCACTTTGTTTAGCTGCCAAGCACACCCACACGCAAACAACAACATTCTGTGGGAAAAAAAGGACTAATTATTTTCATCAGCATTATTATTTTTATTATTTTTTTTTTCACACATGGTTCTTCAGAATACATGAAAAACATTCATGCCTCCAGAATTTTTTCATATTTTGCCATCTTACAACACCATAAAGCAACGTGAATTTTACGGTGATGTTGTTTAATAGACCAGCATCAAGTAGCGCATGATTGTGAAGTGGAAGAAAAATTAAAAAGGCAAGGTTTTCAAATGTTTACATATGAAAATATTGTTTTAAAACCCAACCCTGATTTAAACTTTAAACTTCTCTATTTTCTGGTTTTCATGATGCTGTTTGTTCCCTGATGTCTTCCTTCATGTCTGTACTGACATGAAATTACTCACAGGGTACTCCAACTAAAGGCATTCGTTAGACGACCTCTAAAGACAGTTGTGGCGTTTTATTTTTCAGTCAAAGGGAGGGGATGCAAACCCAAACCACATTCAGACTACCATTAAATAGATTAATAAATTAGGCACTCTAAATATTGGGTGGCAACATAAATGTCCAATAAAATGCACTGAAGTTTGCATTGTCAGAACTCAGGAAATGAAAAGGCCACACTTGGAGGAAATCCTGATGTCTAGAGAGTTAATTTATGTATATCTACAAAAGTCTCAATTGTATTAGATTATCTAATTTTCAGCTTTTTTTTTCTTTTAGTCACTTTACTCCACGGTATCTTGACATTCTTGGGCTGTTATCCTGTGGACAGTGTGAAAACACATTTGCCCGACTTTCCTTGCGTTACACTGAATGCAACTTGTGAGAATCTGACTCACAAAGTACTCCATGTGGGATCTATTGTCAATGTCATAGTGTGTTTTTTGAGAAAAAAAAATTAAGCTTCAAGAATGTCCCCTTAAGGAATAAAGCTAACCCTATCCTTTTCCCTTTCAGCTAGATAATCAAATTTGTTTTACATTTTTTCTATCTTGCCCTGAACTCTACTTTTATTTACTGCTTCTCATTAGTTTTCCTCCTTTCTTCTCTAACCAGGCTGTGTAGTCCTGTCTGTCTGCGGCTCCATTCATGCCGCAGTGTGTCTTCAAACAGCTTGTATATTATCTGCTCTGCGGTCAACAGTTGCAAATGATAAAGACAACAAATCAAGACTAATGACTTTTTAACTCTAGTTTAGCTTTCTCTCGGATCCTCCCTCCTCTGATAAAGCGTGTGAGCGGTCCGCTGTGTTGACAGAAGTGTCGACAGATGGACTCGGCCCCGGGCAGGCATTCAACATGTGGTTAAAAGTGCTGTCATGCTGACAGCGACGCAGGGACGCGCATGTGTATCTTCATCCCTGAAACTAGACATGCACACAACCAATGGAGAGCCGACTGAAGATACAGATCAGCGTGTAAATTGGCCTGGGAAGCTGCAGACGCAGAGCAAAGTATCACATCTCAATTGAAAGAAATGGCGGTTTTGCTGTTTGGAGCTGTGGCAACGACGAGGCAACAAAACGACTTCACGAGGACAGACTGGTTTGGATTTAACAGGAACTGGAAAAGGGTTGTAACTCACTGTGGTCTCCCACCAGCGTTCCCTAACCCAAACCATGTGCTTGAATATAACTATTAGACATCTTTACCGAGGGTTGCTCCCATCGGCCTTGTCTCTCCTTGCTGCTTAATCCCTTTAACAATCTTGGCTTGCTAACACATAAGCAACATCATGCCTGATGATGTTTGCATTGCCAGCACATTTCCCTCAGAGCAAAATGTCCAACCTCCAAGGATTACCTTCTGCTTTTCTGTTCTTACTAGACGTGAATTACACCAACATCTGGCTTTTGTCTTTGGAGTCCAAAAGGTACAATTGACATTATTTCCCAGGTCAAAAGGGAGTGACGGGTTTTTATCAACTCCAGCGCCGATGGAAACACGACGCCTCCAAGGACACGTGAACTGTTTGCAGTTCACTCTGACGTGAAACGAAAAGGAAAAATGACAATTTTTAACTTTTAGGTGAGGGGGTGAAAGGTCATGTCTTATTGTGGCTTTATATTTTTTTTTGTAATGTTATGTTTCTTTCTATTACTAGAAAACAAAATTAATTTATGCTTCCCTGACTAAAAACNCCAATCCTTCACCGGAAAGACGAAGGAGCAGGAAGGTTTTTATTGGATAATATTTTACTGTTGATAAATGAGATCATGTTTCGAAAACAGATTTTTATTTAGTCTATCATATATTAAATTTGTTTATTATTCTGATGCATGAAAGTGTGAAAAAAAAGGAGGAATCTCAGTGTTAAAAAAAACATGATACATTTTAAAAAGGTAATTTTTGGGGGTGTGCTGTGGTGGCGCAGGGGTTAAGCACAACCCACATATGGAGGCCCTAGTCCTCGACGCAGCTGGTGCAGGTTCAATTCCTGGCCTTGGCAACCTTTGCTGCATGTCTTCCCCCTTCTCTCATTACCCACTTTCCTGTCATTTAACTATCAAATAAAGGCCACTAGAGCCATTAAAACCTTTTAAAAAAAGGTAATTTTGACATGGTTGATAGAGGAAGTTTAAAGTTTATCTAACAGAATAAATTACTGAGAAATGTCTGTCTGTATACGATCCCTGAGAATCTGCTCAGATCTGGTTCACAAAACTATTTAAAGAACCTCCTTTGGAGGAAAAATAACACTCTATCAGAAAAAAAAGTTTGTTCTGCAATTATCGCGTAACCGTTTTTAAAACAATATGGTAAAGGAATTTGATTAAACATTTATCTTGTTTGGTTCAGCAACAATAAAACAGTTTATCATGACTATCTGCTGAAATGCACTGTGAGGAGAGGGCGTACTTACTTTGGCAGAAATTAGCATTCAGCAAACTGTGTGGTTTGTTTGAAAGGCACTTTGTTTAGCTGCCAAGCACACCCACACGCAAACAACAACATTCTGTGGGAAAAAAAGGACTAATTATTTTCATCAGCATTATTATTTTTATTATTTTTTTTTTCACACATGGTTCTTCAGAATACATGAAAAACATTCATGCCTCCAGAATTTTTTCATATTTTGCCATCTTACAACACCATAAAGCAACGTGAATTTTACGGTGATGTTGTTTAATAGACCAGCATCAAGTAGCGCATGATTGTGAAGTGGAAGAAAAATTAAAAAGGCAAGGTTTTCAAATGTTTACATATGAAAATATTGTTTTAAAACCCAACCCTGATTTAAACTTTAAACTTCTCTATTTTCTGGTTTTCATGATGCTGTTTGTTCCCTGATGTCTTCCTTCATGTCTGTACTGACATGAAATTACTCACAGGGTACTCCAACTAAAGGCATTCGTTAGACGACCTCTAAAGACAGTTGTGGCGTTTTATTTTTCAGTCAAAGGGAGGGGATGCAAACCCAAACCACATTCAGACTACCATTAAATAGATTAATAAATTAGGCACTCTAAATATTGGGTGGCAACATAAATGTCCAATAAAATGCACTGAAGTTTGCATTGTCAGAACTCAGGAAATGAAAAGGCCACACTTGGAGGAAATCCTGATGTCTAGAGAGTTAATTTATGTATATCTACAAAAGTCTCAATTGTATTAGATTATCTAATTTTCAGCTTTTTTTTTCTTTTAGTCACTTTACTCCACGGTATCTTGACATTCTTGGGCTGTTATCCTGTGGACAGTGTGAAAACACATTTGCCCGACTTTCCTTGCGTTACACTGAATGCAACTTGTGAGAATCTGACTCACAAAGTACTCCATGTGGGATCTATTGTCAATGTCATAGTGTGTTTTTTGAGAAAAAAAAATTAAGCTTCAAGAATGTCCCCTTAAGGAATAAAGCTAACCCTATCCTTTTCCCTTTCAGCTAGATAATCAAATTTGTTTTACATTTTTTCTATCTTGCCCTGAACTCTACTTTTATTTACTGCTTCTCATTAGTTTTCCTCCTTTCTTCTCTAACCAGGCTGTGTAGTCCTGTCTGTCTGCGGCTCCATTCATGCCGCAGTGTGTCTTCAAACAGCTTGTATATTATCTGCTCTGCGGTCAACAGTTGCAAATGATAAAGACAACAAATCAAGACTAATGACTTTTTAACTCTAGTTTAGCTTTCTCTCGGATCCTCCCTCCTCTGATAAAGCGTGTGAGCGGTCCGCTGTGTTGACAGAAGTGTCGACAGATGGACTCGGCCCCGGGCAGGCATTCAACATGTGGTTAAAAGTGCTGTCATGCTGACAGCGACGCAGGGACGCGCATGTGTATCTTCATCCCTGAAACTAGACATGCACACAACCAATGGAGAGCCGACTGAAGATACAGATCAGCGTGTAAATTGGCCTGGGAAGCTGCAGACGCAGAGCAAAGTATCACATCTCAATTGAAAGAAATGGCGGTTTTGCTGTTTGGAGCTGTGGCAACGACGAGGCAACAAAACGACTTCACGAGGACAGACTGGTTTGGATTTAACAGGAACTGGAAAAGGGTTGTAACTCACTGTGGTCTCCCACCAGCGTTCCCTAACCCAAACCATGTGCTTGAATATAACTATTAGACATCTTTACCGAGGGTTGCTCCCATCGGCCTTGTCTCTCCTTGCTGCTTAATCCCTTTAACAATCTTGGCTTGCTAACACATAAGCAACATCATGCCTGATGATGTTTGCATTGCCAGCACATTTCCCTCAGAGCAAAATGTCCAACCTCCAAGGATTACCTTCTGCTTTTCTGTTCTTACTAGACGTGAATTACACCAACATCTGGCTTTTGTCTTTGGAGTCCAAAAGGTACAATTGACATTATTTCCCAGGTCAAAAGGGAGTGACGGGTTTTTATCAACTCCAGCGCCGATGGAAACACGACGCCTCCAAGGACACGTGAACTGTTTGCAGTTCACTCTGACGTGAAACGAAAAGGAAAAATGACAATTTTTAACTTTTAGGTGAGGGGGTGAAAGGTCATGTCTTATTGTGGCTTTATATTTTTTTTTGTAATGTTATGTTTCTTTCTATTACTAGAAAACAAAATTAATTTATGCTTCCCTGACTAAAAACGTTGTCATTTCATGGTAGTTTGATTGGAACAAATTGATTATCAGCATTAAAATAATAATAATTAAAAAAAGAGAACCAACTGTTCTTTGATTTGAGGACAGTTGGCAATAAAATAAATTGGATTTTGTCTCTGGGAAATGATTTCTCTGTGGATTTGGCCATATGTTTTTGATCATTATCCTGCAGAAAAAAGAACAAAAAATGGCAATCCGTTTTTTTTTCTGAAAATGTCCTGGTTTTAACAAGATTTTATGAAGCCAAGAAACCTAATAAGGTTTCGGAAGAACTAGACTTTTGTAATAAAAATTTATTTCTTTTTGTAGGATTCAATTCCTTGTTGAAGTTATTTACTGATTGTCCTTTTGTGATTAAAAATAATTGACATATTTATTGTTTTTTCCCCACATTTTCTGTTTATTATTTATGGTACTTTGGTCATGTGTGGATTTTTACAGTGCCCCATAAGTAAGGCTGAAATCGGTGCTATTATCTGTGAAAGAGTTAAAAAATAAAATAAAATAAAATAAAACAAAAAAACCCTCTCTCAGCTCAAACATTTAAATCATCAACACAACAAGAGTTTTAAGGCTCCAGATTTTTATTGGGCCAGTATAAACACTCTCACAGAGTTTACATCATGTTTTCCTGATAAAGTGCAGTACTACACACTTGTTAAAATAACTGACTTTTTACATGCATTGTGTCGTGAACTGCTAAAGTGCAATACAACAGTGTTTTGTTTTTTTTTGTGAAAAACACTAATCACACGACGGACGGTATTTTTTACATTTCTTCTACTTTCTTTTGTAACATTTTCAGGATATTGCACTGAACCTGTCTGTTTCTGACATAAAGTCACTATTTTTGTTGAAACAAAGGCTGCATTGTTCCCCAACAGCCTCAGCAGTGACCTATAATTCCATTTGGCATCCAGATACACATCTCCATTCTCTTGTCCCAACCTGATCGGCTACCTCCTTTGAATTCATCAGGGAGCTTTCTCTAATGCGCCACCGAAACAGGCTTGTGATCACACCAGCTGTTTACATATGACTTTCAGAGCACCTATTGAAGACTGGACAAGGCCCAGGCAGTAGGGGAAAACACCAACGGTACGGTTTAGTGACCTCCTGTGGCCTCTAGAAAAATCCCCGTACACCTGCTTCACCCCGCCCACAGGCGCCCTCCCCGCTTGTCTGTTCGCTATCTGGGGAGATGGCTCGATAACTTTTCTGTTTATGTTTTGTGTTCTCTGCAGAGGTCTTTGTTGTGTACCTGTATTGTTAAGGACACATCGGACATGTCTGAGTTTGTGTTTGCACACGTACTCCGATTCGCAGTAAAACCGCATGCAGCACGTTCCAAACGAAATCACGTTTAGGACGTTTCCATTTTAAGGTGGCCAACAGGTGCAAACGGCGCAGCAAAACTGAAAGGAGCTGCAAACACACGTAACAACCAAATGCGACAGAAGAAGGGATGCAAACAACAAAAATAATGCTATAATAACAGCAGAAAAACAAATGCAAACCAAAAGGGT
>NW_015112785.1:68231-117789 GCF_001443285.1 Poecilia latipinna | reverse complement strand
TCTTTTTACTTGGCGTGTGTAAATATCTGGTTTCAACTGTGAGTGTGTGCATACCTTTTTTTTAGGTGGCCATGTTTTGCCCTTTCTACGGTCAAAATCTGGGCATAGACTATATTTAAATTTTTTTTGTGTAGTGCATTAAGCTTCAACAATTATTTTTATCTATCACTAGGAGCAGATTGAGCAATTGAATTTGCAGCAGATGCAGCAAGTGTTGGAGCAATGTTTGGAATGTTATTCAGGCCTGATTTTTCAGATACTCAGCCATTCTGCTCCTCCAACACCACTTCCTGTCCCCAGCTAACTGTCCTGGTGTGTCTGTCAGAGATGCAGAGAGATGATGACTTCTGTGGTGGAGAGGAAGCACTGCATGCAACATCCACCTCGTTGCATTTCAGCGTTGCCGTATATGGAAGCTTACATTCTGGAAGCAGGAGTCCTGCATCTGGCCAGAAGGATCTGGAATGACCTGCGTGCGGAAGACGACCTTCCAGATGAAGGTGAAGACAAAAGGCAGTGTGGAACTCTGGGTCCTGGTCACAGAGTGGTCATCCCAAGCTGCTGTGTTTGGGCAATTCAAGGTTGCTGTCCTGATCCAGATGGACAATACAGGCAGGATTTCCCTCAGTGTATTATAAGCCTGGTGGGCCACCAGGCTTTACTTGTGCCCCCACCTGGTTTAGCATTGTTAATTTATTAGTTGTTTTTTTAATTTTTTATTTATTTTTTACCGTATCCATGGAAACCAAGTGTTTATCAGGACATTTTTCAAAAAAATAACAGTCAAAAACAACCTACGTTTCCAAAAATTTGACATTAATTCAACTAATTTTATAATCAATAACTAAAATACATCTATTTCTAAAATTGCTACACCACAGTTTAACATTCCTGACATTTACAGCGAACTTTAGTCAAGATAAAGGCTCATTAAATAAGAATCTATGCTAATAGTCTTTTTTTGTACAGCAGTCGGAATTTCTTTAAAACACACACATAAACACAAAATAAACTAAGCAATTCACTAATATCGTAGTAATACTTGCTTTCGTTTATTAAAAACAGTAGAAGAATGATATTAACCTTCCGGCTGATCATTACGCTGGTGCTTCTCCTGGCCAGGAATCATCTGTCGCAGGTTTGTTTACCACGGGCTTCTTCAGCGAGTTTTACAAAGCAGACTTTCTCAGCAAGTTCAAACCTTCCGAAGCTTTCTATGCTCTTTCACGCGTCTCCCTCAAAAGTCCAGTCGCAAAGGGAAACATTTTAAGGTCAGGACCATTTATATGGTTGCCAACGCTACCGTCGTTTCCATGACGTTTCCATGAACAAGTGCGTTCGTCAATGAAAGTCATGATGGAAACGACGTTAATCCGTGGAATTGACGAACGCACGCGTCCTGTCGTCAATGAAAGTCATGGAAACGACGTTAGCGTTCGCAGCCCTATAAATGGTCCTGACCTTCGAAATTCTTTCCCTTTGCGACTGGACTTTTGTAGGAGACGCCTAAAAGAGCATAGAAAGCTTCGGAAGGTTTGACCTTGCTGAGAAAGTCTGCTTTGCAAAACTTGCTGAAGAAGCACTTGTTGAAGAAGCCCGTGGTAAACAAACCTGCAAAGGATGGTTCCTGGCCAGGAGAAGCACCAGCGGGGCGATCAGCCGGAAGGTTAATATAATTCTTCTACTATTTTTAATACACGAAAGCAAGTTTTTACCAACATATTAGTGAATTGTTTAGTTTATTTTGTGTCTGTGTGTGTTAAAGAAATTCCGACTGCTGTACAAAAAAAAAGAAAGACTATTAGCATGTTTTGCTAGCATAGATCCTTCTTGCTAATGAGCCTTTTTCTCGGCTAAATTTCGTAAATGTCAGCGTGTAGTGATTTAAGAAATATAAGTATTTTAGTTAATAGATATCAAATTAATTGAATTAATGTAAAATTTTTGGAAAACTAGCTTGTTTTTGACCGGTGTTTTTGAAAAATGCCCTGATAAACACTGTTTCTGTGGATACACTAAATGAAACACATTAAATATTTACTATTATTTTTAAAAAGAACATTCATTTGTGGAGTGAAACAAATTTGTAATTTAAATGGATTTGGAATTTATGCGTTATCTTATTGGAATCTGTGGATAAATGTCTGCGATGTTAATACTAGTGTTTGACAAAAATTCTTATGCTGGTTTGAAAACACAGCTAAATTTCTGTCCAATTTCTTGCAAACTAGATCATTTTTCAAATCAGTTTTGAAAAATGCCCTACATGTAGTTTTCCTACATAAGTGAACTAATTTGAAAAGAAAAAAAATATTACTTAAATTAGTTAAAATCAGTAATGCTGACTGCAGTTGTTTTGGTTTGAAAGAAGTTTTGGAACCAGCTGTTTGAAAAATGCAGTATCTCCATGGATACATTGATTAAATAACACACAACTTTATTCTTATCTGTAAAGAACAATCAATGTGTGCCTATTCTATTCATTTAACAAAGTCACTAAATTATTTAGTTTATTTAGTTACTCAAGACCATGCTCTATTGCATTTTAGTGACGTATCATTTTCAGAAGTTAATCGAATGCTAACAGTAAATGTTAAAATTAATTAGAAAAACAATGATCTCGGTTTCAGTTAGTCCAGTTGTGATTAATTTATCTTCAGCACGTCACTGTCACTGTCATCTGTGCCCACCTGTCTAAAGACCACCACTATTGTCCCTGTCCCCAAGTGCTCCACAGTGACGAGCCTGAATGACTACCAGCCTATAGCCTTAACATTGGTAGTCATGAATTGCTTCGAGAGGCTACTCATGTATCACATCAAGGACTCCATCGATGTCACTGTGGACCCCCATCAGTATAGTATAGCAATAATATCGTTAATTAAATCTAGTCAAGAAAAACGAAGACATTCTCCAACTTGGGTTAATGTATTGGTATTTCAGTTTTCTCTCTAAACATTTTTTTGAATTTTTGTGAAGGTCTTGATACTGAACGGTAGTATTTAGTTTTTTTTTTCCTTCATAGCTCATGCTTTAGTGCTTCCTCCAGATGGATCCCTAATGTTGGAGGGACACCCGGACAATGGTAAGAATCTCGGTAAGGTGGTCAGATGTTTTCCCACAGATGTCAGACGACATTTCACTAACCCTTCACATTTTACTGCCCATCAGTTTCTGAACACAAGGGAGAGGTGTCAAGCTGTAGGTCACTTCCAGACTCTGTCGACAGTTCTACCAGCTCCAGTGAAGGTGAGGTTGGTAATGACAGTATTAGCAGCTCCAGTGGCAGCTCTACTAGCAACTCCGGTGGTAGCTCTACTAGCAGCTCCAGTGAAGAAGAAGTTAATAATGGCTGTACTACCAGCTCCAGTCCGACAGTGGACCGTGCTTACACTGCACCACAACTGCTTGAGGTTCTTCCTCCAATTTTTAAATACATACAGGACATCGAGATGGCTCAGAAGCTTCAAGAGGATATTTTTCTCTTGACTTCGCTTGAATCCACACGTGGACTTAACAAGCAGAAAGAGCCCATTTTGAGTCCAGAGGACTCAAAACCTATTGGGACCTCCCAACATTACCAGGTAGGTTGGGAAGAGGATGCGGCTCATGTGACATCTGTGATCAGCATAAACAATGATGCTGAAGAGGAGCCCCCTGCCAAGAGGTCCAGGGACAGCAGTGATGAAGAGGAGGTCCCTGCCATGAAGCCCAGTTTGGAGGAGGTCCTTCAAAGTATCGGCACAAGGTTGGCATGGAGATGTCGTAAAGAATGGGAGGATGAGCCCATTCTGCCAATCCCTGTGTTCATTGCCTACCAAAAGACAGACCATGAGGATCCTGTTCTCTCATCCCCTGTCTTCAGTCCCTCATGTAAAATGGCGCATGAGGATCCTGTTCTGTTATCCCCTGTCTTCAGTCCCTCACGAGGGATGGTGCGTGAGGGTCCTTTTCTGTCATCTCCATTTTTTAGTCCCTCACGAGGGATGGTGCGCGACGATCCTTTTATGTCATCCGTTGTCTTCAGTCCCTCACCCTTGACATACTGGGAGGATCCCATTTTGTCACCCTGTGTCTTCAGTCCTTCACTTGAGATTTCATGGGATGATCCCATTCTGTCATTCCCTGTCCTCAGTCCCTTACCATCAATACAGTGCAAAGATTCAACTTTGTCATCCCCTGCCTTCTGTTTCTGGATGGACTCTGAAGAGGACATAGAAGAGGAATCAATTGCTTCAACATCTGACGGAACTAGAGAGAGTTTCAGACAATTGTGGTTTAGACCTCACTACCACTTGTCAAGTGACTCTGATTAGATTGGGATCTTGAAAAACTGAAGACCTACCTGGGAAGTCACATTAGAACATTATCATTTCTCTGTTTTATTTATTTATTTATTTTTTAAAGACAAAAGCTTTCTAGCAGGCCTGAGGATGCCTTAGGTAGCGCCTTGCACTGGGGCTTTTCTTTATCCCGCTGCTAGATTGTGTATTTTAGATATTAAGGATTTTAGCAGGTCTGAGGATGCCTTAGGTAGCGTCTTGCACTGGGGCTTTTCTTTATCCCGCTGCTAGATTTTTCACTTTAGATGTTAAGGATTCTGGGAGGACCGAGGATGCCCTAGGTAGCGTCTTGCAAAGGGGCTTTTCTTTATCCTGCTGGATTTTGTATTTTACATTTTAAAGATTCTGATTAAAAAGGCAATAAAGTCTTTTTTTTCTGTTTAATCAAACAATGACCCAATGCTGGAGGAGGCAAATTCAAATTTCTGAGGAATGAAACCTCAGAAATGTTAGGCTCAGGTGATAATACTTTTAAAAGTAGGTAATGCTGCTGGGTGTCGAATCTACAATCTCTAAGCACTGAGAAGAGACAACGCTTTTCGAGACAAATTCAACTCTTTAAATATAGAGTACAATACTTTTGCGGACAAATTAAATCTTTAAAGTTGTGAGATGGCTGAGATAACATCATGGTGGACAAACTAAAATGTAGAGGAATTAAAACAACCCTGCTGAGCTCAACATAAAACCTATAAGGATAAAAGGAAAAGACGGCGATAAATATTTTTATATTTTTTTGACCCTGTTGTCTTTTCTCTGCGTTTCCTTTCTCCATGAACTCATGTCACATGATTTGAGTTGACCAACCCCTAAAGCAGGTTACTTCCTCCATCTGCTGATCTACTGGTTGTAGCAGATTGTGGAGAGGTGAGGACGCGACGATGACTTGATCAGATAACGGTGGTCGACAGGAGCAAAACTCACAGCAAACAGGTGAAACGGCACAGCAGAAGTGAAACTAAAGGATCTTTTTTACATTTCCAAACTGAACTTACTAATACCGTCATTGAAACAAAAAAAAATGTTTCCACCATAACTTCTGGTTGTTCGATAATTTTATCTATCAAACTTTGCGTAGTGTGCAATAATTACCAAACCATGCTGGTGGTGTAAATTGGGACTGCAGTAGTATATTTATTTATGTCTTTGGTTATTGTTCTCTACCATAGGTATCCAGTGCAGCTACATTGAATAAACTACATCAGTCGGTTGGTTGACAGACAGGCCAGCATCTTACAAACTGCTGGATGCTTTCAGCTTCCTGTGAGTGTCGATGACAAAGAGAAGATTGTGAAGGACTTCAAACATTAATTTACCGCAATCATTTCTCTATTCAAAGGTAATGTTTCTCGTCTTTATTTAAAACAATTAACTAAGTTAATTTAGCTACTATGTTGTTGCAGCTAAAACAAGTGAATGTAGGGTAAGAATTGAAAATAGCCAGCAGCCTAATAAGTAAGAACTTGATTTAAATGCTTCTCGATAACTGGAGAAAATCTACATTACCGCAAAGAAATAGTGGATTTGCAGTAATACCTCTGTTAAACAAAAAACAAGATTAGACACGTTAATGTTTACATTTGACTGTGAAAACCATCCATTTAAGATCATGCTGTTTTTAGCATCATTAAGGTTATGTTTGTTCTAAATGTTTTGTAGATTCAAGGTTGGCCTTTCAACCCTGGATTTTGTTTATGGTTTGGAGCCACATGCTTCCGTGTTCAGGCCCCTTATGTGCACAAGTGTGGAAAAGCTGACATCAGAAGCTTTAGAGACAGAGACAACATAATCCCACACTTTGCCAGAAATAACTAAAGTCCAGAGTGAAGATGGCATCACTTATCTTGCTTGTTTGAAAGAACGTGCAGAATATCTGTTGTTGCCAATCCCAATGTGAACGGCTGAAGACCCACAGACGTTTGTGGAATGTCGACCGTTCCAGATCTAGACCAAATCCAGAGGAACAACGCTCATCATGCAATAGGTATGTCACTTTACTCCTCTGAACATTGTAGTAGTTAAAATGTAATGCTACATTTGTATATGAATGTGTTTTCCAGATTTGTTCGAACAATAGCTGTGTGTGGCAAGCGAATTCCCAGTCTCCTTTCAAGTATGGAATGCAAGCTGGGGACTTTCTTTGGCGTAATTCATAATAGCATAATAACATAATTCTGTCTGGCAACAACGATGCCCGAGTTGCACTGCTGCTCAGGTTTATGAATATGGGAGCAGTGGATCGGTCAACCTTCGTCAAAATGCAAGACAGTTACTGTGTTGACACTATCAAAGACTTTTGGGACAACCACAAGTCTGGTTATTGTTCTTTACCATAGACGTCCAGTGCAGCGATGTTGAATGAACTACATCAGTCAGTTGACAGACAGGTCAGCATCTTACAAACAGCTGGTTGCTTTCAGCTCCTACAGAGCTGAAGTAGTTTCAGGATAATGTTGTAGTACTTGGTGAGTATAATACTCAGTTATGTCACCCTAGACATACATCTCTGCCTAAAACAGTGACCCCATGTTGATAAGAATTCTTTGTTTCTTTTGCATCTGCTATTTTTCGTAGCTGAGGGGTGAATGAACCCAGCCCTGGGTTTTGTGCTCAGTCCTGTATCTACACCGTCATGGAAAAGGACACTAAATAAATCGTATCAATAGGAAACATTGACAAGTGTGAGACTCAGAGGAGTTCTGGGAAGGCTTTATCGCTTTACCAGAAGCTTTGACCAGCTCCACCCGGAGGTTAAACTTGCTGAAGTGTGCACAGATGCACATTCACACATATCTGCTCTGTTCAGTAAGTGCAATGTAGTCCTATTAATAACAGTAAATGTTTGCTTGACCTCATGATTTTATCTGACAACGTATCTCCAATAACATTTCTGTGGCAGTCAATGGAAAATACAAGGACAGTGAAGTGCTACACACTTTAGACATGTGGCATGGTTCTAACAACCTGGGCAAAAAGATCCATTCAGTAAGTTTTTGGATCATAACATGAATACATAATAAGTGTCAAAATTGTACATTTTTATCCAATATGTTAATTCATTACATAATGATTTGTGTTTATTAAGGCAAGGTAGCAAAGAGGTTGTTCCATTCTTCTGCAGTGGAACAAGGAGATCTGCAATCATTTTTGATTCTGCTGCAAGAACTGTGACGACTTTTTTTGTGAGTCATAGAATTATCCAAAAATACAATATGTATTTATCATTGCTAACATTAAGCACTGAGGTGTTGACACATAGCGTGTATACAGCAAGTTTGTTTAGAATGTGATATTGTTCAACAATGCATTTGACATGTAATAAGGTGACATATTACATGTCAAGTGCATTGTAATATATACAATGCATTGGTAAATGTGCAATTAATTTACATTGTACACGCATTGTGGGAAACACTGGGGAAAAGATGCAGTCACTGTAAAAATCTGCATTTAAAAAAGATAAAGGTAATTTCAAACTGTTATGTTCATTTTCTGATTTAGGACATGTGGCAAGGCCTTCTACACCATGTCACAGGAGAGCATGAGTGGCCCCTGGATGCCTGTCAGCGTGGTCCCTTGGAGGAGCACAGAGACAAGGAGTGAACAGAGAAGGGATAAGGTTCCCATCAGATTTATCAGAAGTCATTCTCAATGAACGCTGGCTAAAAGAGCTTCACAAGTTCTGGCGCTTTAGGTATGTCTCCTATATAACACTATTCTATGGAATATTAGTATTTTGATCTGTGTCATGTGCTTAATATCCACTTTCAGACATCACAAGCTTTATAGTAGGAGTTTGTATGCCATAAAGGAGGAGAAGGACTTCCATTACATTCCACAACTTCAGAGGCCACTTATAAGGAAACTGGTGGCATCAGGACGCGGACTCCCTCGAGTTTCAACCATGAGACCAAATGACCCAGGTCAGCATGATGTGCTGCCCGGTGTGCCGGCTCCCACCACACAGGAGCTGCTGGTGACACCAGTCAGCAGAGGCCAGGGTGAGAAGTTAATGTTTGTGTCGAACCATCACTGCTGCTTGTTGCCTTCCCAATGAAAACTTGAAATTGATTGTAATTAAAAAAAACAAAAACAAAACAAAAAAACAGTAGGCCTCATTTGGCAGGACAGAATTCTGTTTTTGATCATGACTATTTTAAGCATTTCCTCCTTCTCAGGATTTATTAAATTGTGAATCAAAACATGTGACACATCTAATTATTTATGCTCTTTCAACAGGTCAGACTTTGCAGCAAACAGAGGAAGGAATCATGTCTTCAGAACTCAAAATGTTCATATATCTACAGGAGCACTTTGCAATAAATATAATTTTATAGTTAAGCACTTTTGAAAGACTGGAAGATTAATACTTAAACACCAACTATAAAGTCTTTAAAAAAAGGCAATCATTAAAAAGAACTAATAAATTAACAATGCTAAACCAGGTGGGGGCACAAGTAAAGCCTGGTGGCCCACCAGGCTTATAATACACTGAGGGAAATCCTGCCTGTATTGTCCATCCGGATCAGGACAGCAACCTTGAATTGCCCAAACACAGCAGCTTGGGATGACCACTCTGTGACCAGGACCCAGAGTTCCACACTGCCTTTTGTCTTCACCTTCATCTGGAAGGTCGTCTTCCGCACGCAGGTCATTCCAGATCCTTCTGGCCAGATGCAGGACTCCTGCTTCCAGAATGTAAGCTTCCATATACGGCAACGCTGAAAACTGTCCCAATTCCTCCTGGGAGACTGGGAATCCAAAGTCCGTTCCACCAAACTGGGAGTAAAATGTTCACAGGACACGTAGTTTAGTCATATATTTACATTTCTTCATTCAACTTGTACCTTCAACTGCAATGGCTGTTGATGAAGCCTGTTGTAATGCTTAATTGTATTTACTTTTACCCTTTAGAAGTTAAGATTTTTATGTTGTTTAAAATGTTAAAATTAATTTAGTCTTTCATGCCTGAGATAATGCTTCATTATAATTTTTTTGCCGTGTTTTTGATTGCTCAGTATTGTATTTATTGCTTAAAAGTGAACACAATTACACTGTCAATTACTTTGACAGTGTAATTGGGATGTAATTTTAATCATTTGGATTTGATTTTGAAATCACCAGACTAAAAACCATTTATATGTGAATGGTTCTTGGGACTCGACATGCACATTTGGAGAAGGTCGACCATAACTCTCCATGTGTGTCGGCAGATTTCCCAGCAGCTCGTTTCCAGAATGCATGTTCAGCAGCAAAAACGTCGGGGAAAGTTTGAAGTCGCACTGGGATCATTTAAAGATGGACGCACACATGTTTCAATCTCCTTGTCTATTCTTTTGCTCGACTCATTCTTCCCAAGAGACAGCTTCGCAAAAGGAAAGCCAAACCATGCCACCCAGGGTAGTTCCCCAACCTCCGACCCCTCGTGTCACCCGTCCGTCTCCCTGTGAACTGTCTCGCCACAGGAGGGAGTTACAGCTCAGCTTATTTTCAATGCAGCGTTTTATTGCCCATGCCTTCAAACTCAAACATGGTGAGTTCTCAACAGTCTGTGAACTGGCTGCAAAAAAAAAAAAAAAAGCTCCTATGTGATTTGTGTTATTTACTTTTGAGAATTGAGAATTTTTCTCATGGCTAACGGTTTGGGGACAAAAATGTCTTTTAATTTAAAGCCAGCTTTGGTTGCCATGAAAGGTTGTGTGCCTGTGTGTTGGTTGCTGCAAAGTGAAAAATCCACATCAGATATTTAGTTTAAATGATCTAGAGCTGCATAGGATGCCTGGAATATTATATACTTCAAGAATGACATGAAATTATAAGCTTTTTCTTAGCATAGTCAAATTATCACCAGTCTGATAAACTGATGTGAAAATCCTTTAATCCCCTCAGTCTTAACTGTACTTATTTACAGTTAGCTTTGCACGGAAAGGTGTGCTGTTTGCACGGCACAGTACATGAGATGACACATTTTGACATATTGTCTATATTTCCCACTCTCAAATTAATTGATTGTAGGTTTTCTTTTCAGTTATGGCAGTGGAGCTGTATCTGCAACCTTGGTAAGTCAAAATGAGGTAAAGTAAGATTATTATAATTGCACTAAACTGCACTTTATGAAATTGAAATCAATTGAATTTTATACAATTCGACTTGAAAAGAGCTGAAAGTGGATATCTAGGTTATATGATTTTCAAGATACTCCATAGATCATTTAGTTGTATCAAGATAAAGTTTATTGTATTTTCTGTTGATTTATTTATTTTTTTGGATATATATATATATATATATATATATATATATATATATATATTCTCTTCTGACTTGAAGTAATGTCAACATCCTGACTTGAATCTGACAGAGAATTCACAGAGGAAACTAAAGATTAGGGTGATGGAAAGAGACCTTCCAGCTGCAAAGACTAAGAGTTTATAACCAAAGATAAATCATTATAATACCTGGAAACATGCAAGAAACTGGTCAGCAATTATAAGAAGAGATTGATTGATTGCTGTAATGCTGATGAATTACTAAAAGTGTAATTAAAAGCTAATTAAAGTTTGAATTTGATACTTGTTTATATTGTGTTATTGTCTTTGAAGAGCTGCCTGCCTCAGTTCCCATCAAATGCAAACTTACTGGTCGAATGAGAATTAAAGCACATCTGAAAATGTCAGGGGGTTTGAATAATTTTGAGGTCAAACACGAGTGGAGCCCAAGTCACCTGCATTTGATTTTGCTGTGATTCAGTGTGTGTGCACAGAGAGCTGCGCACGTCTTCATGCAGTAATGAATGTAAAAAGCCGACATTACACCAGCGTCCTGTCAGTGTCAGGATCAAATTGCAGGATTCAGATTTCTAAAGGGAATTTAGAGAAATATTAAACCAATTAAAAAAAAAAACAAAACAAGAAACGACTACAGCAGAGGAAAAAAATTACAATTTGAGGTCGCAAGAAATGAAAACCGAAGTTTGTGAAGTATCAAAATGTCAAATCGCCAAAGATTTTTGGCCTTTAATGTTTGTGGACAGCCCACCTAAGTATATTGTCAATCCAGCTGCATGTAATTCAGACGTGGGTCATGACTTCTAGATTGTGTTACTCTTTGCTCGGTTTGAACTGAAAGAGCCATTGTGTTTCCATTTCATTTGGCATTTATCACATGTAGCTAAAACACAAGGAAAGCCGTTAAAGTTATTATGTGATGGCAAAGGATTTCTGCCATGCCGGACCTTTTCCCAGATATTTTATGTGAAAAGTTTTCCCCCCGCATTACTGGTGAGGAAACGCCATCGTTGCAGAAATATCTGGATGGTGTTTGGGATTAAGTTGCAGGATCTGAAGCTTTTATTTCTTGGCTTTTCTGACTGGCAGCCACAAACCGGAAAGTTATAAAGAAAATTTAAAAAGAAAATAAAACAAAAGCTCTCGACCTTATTTAGTTTGTTTTCCATCCAGTGTTGAAAGTGACAGGAAAATATTACAAGTGTGTGTAAAAGCTATATTGGCTGGTTTAAACTTTTGTAAAAAAAAAAAAAAAAAAGTGACCAAGGCCAGTAAAATCTATAAAAGTGGTCTCAATACAGAGATACATTTTTACTGAATTGGCTCTTTGCTTTATGTGTCACCAAGGCCGATTGTGACAACATTACAAAACAAGGGTTTTCAAGCCCTGACAACCGTCCCTTTGATGCCTTTGCCTTATCGCACACCGAGCAGCTGCTTTCACAACAAACACGCCGTCCACAGACCAGCTAGGCTGTAATAGATGGGAATTAGGAGCACTGTAGATGATGAAACTGGGAAGTGTTATGGTTTCCATTCACATTCTCAGGCAGCCAAGAGGATTTGAGCCGATGACATCACAGTTAACAAGCCTGTGTCTCTAAATGTCATGCTGCTGCTGCTGCCCAGTTTAAATCAGCTGACAAAAGAACGATGACAACAGCTGCATAATTGCGGCCCAGGTTGACTGAATGTTGACGGTATCGCTGAGATCTTGGCAACCCCACTTTGCGACCTCGCTTCCACTTCCCAGTTTCTGGGATGCCATTAAAAAAAAAATAATAATAAAATACTCCTACTCTTTGAACTTTTCCCACATTTTGCTGCATTACAGTCACAACCATCGATGAATTTTATTGGATTTGGTGTGACAGGCCGAACAAAGTAGTGCGTGCTTGTGAAGTGGAACCAGAATGTCACTTAGTTGTTTTTTCTTTTTTTGAGTTGGTACTTTTTTGAATGACCTGCTGCTGCTCCTGCTTATGTCTCTGCAAACTCCACATAACCCTGAATAATTTTACCCATTCTTTTTTGCGACATAGCTCAAGCTCAGTTGGATTGGATGGAGAGGATCAGTGAACTTCAGGTTTTAAAAAAGGTTTTTGCATATTTGTCAAAACTGTCACCATGTCGCGATCAAGCTCCTCCACCTCCCTCCAGTGCCACTATTGCCGTTTGGAGAAATGCACCGCTCTTGACGAAAACACCCAATCAGCACCAGGAGGAAGGTCTCACTGCTGTCAATCAATATGCGCTGCTCAGTGTGCTAATTGTGGAGAAACAACCATTCCATTTACCTTCCGCCATGCGGGGCCATGCTAACTAGCCTTAGCATTCTTGCCAGGCTCTGCTGGTGAGAAGCTGTAGCACAGCAGGTAGAAAAACGGAGAGTGTGAGCAGCGCATGCACATGCATGATTGATAGCACTAAGACCCTGTGTGTTTCTGTAGTTCACATTAGGAGTAATGGGAGAAGAAAGAAGAAATAGGGTTAGGGTTTTTTACAAATTATCTGTCTCATATTAAACTGTCAAATATTTGAAAGACGTATTTCTTTTCAAGAAAGGTCACTTACCCCAGCTTTAAGTCTTGCCACAAATTCACGTCTAAACTTTGACTAGGTCTTTTTAACACATGGTCATGTTTGGATCTAAACCGATCCGTTGTTGCTCGGGCTGGACGGTAAATCTCTGCCCTAATCTCAGGTTTTGCTCCTTCCATCAGGTTTTCTTCCAGGACTGACCTGAATTCATCTCTGTCCATCTTTCCATCAACTCTGATCATCCTCTCTGTTCCGGCTCAAGTGAAACATCCCACAGCATCATTCTGCCACCACCAGCTTTCACAGGGGAGACAGTGTGTTTATTATGATGATCAATATAAATCAGCATTTTGACTGTTTTGGCCAAAAGTTGCCCTTTTGGTCTCATCTGACCTAAAACACTTTTTCTTCATACTTGCTATGTTACCTACTGTTGGAGTGAATACATTCTTATGCTTAATAATACGTGTAAAATCTCATTTAAATACTTTGAAGTTTGTGCTTGTTTGGTAAGAAAATGCCTTTATGAGGTACACAGCATGAAAGCATTCAGCGCTGTGCCGAGAGTCAGGCACGTGTGCCCCATTAATTTGACGTGATTAAATGACTGGCATTTGTCGGCTGCCCGGCACCGGTCACCACCGGGGATTTGGGTTACATGAGCTTACATCTGGTCACTTCCTGCGGCGTCCACACTGCGTATTTAACATCACACCTGCAAAATGAGGTCCTCAGAGGCTTATGAAACACATATGAAGAGTTCACTTTGGCCTCCTCTCCCCCGACAGAGCAAGTTCAGAACAGCTATGAGAAAAATCTAACCTCTCCTGGGTCGGTCCAGGAAGTCCAGTCCAATATAGCCTGATGTCTCACTCCAATCACCGATCTGAAAACAAAACGGTCGCTTGCTTGTTTGTAAATCCGCCCAGGGTCACAACTGAGGAGGTCGTGTGAGTAATCAGGCTTGTCATTAACCTGCTCAGATTGCTGGTTTTATCGGGACTGACACAGTTGGAAACATTAACCTTCATTTACCTTGGCTTCAAGCCACATCTATTCACTGCTAAACGTCTTAGGATTGTTTAGAGTAGAGCTAAATAGAGCACTAAGTATTTACTTTTGAACGCCATGGAAATGTCGACAGGCTTTTCAAATTGCAATTCAGAGAAAAGAAGAGCAGTCGTTGGGGATTCGATTAATTGTTGGCGCGGACAGCGTTTTAGCTGCTCGTCAGCAACATATGATGAAGAACTTCCTAAAGGACAAGAGGGGGGTAAACCAAGAAAAAAAAAAAAGAAAAAGCTGTTTTCTCTGTGACCTAAAAGTCTTTTGGATGTGTGAGAAAATTCAACAGACAACGCCGCGGATGGAAAATTTAACGATACACGGAGAATAATGGTAAACAGAGAGAGGAAGATGAGGAAAAGCAGAACCTCGGTAGCGACTTGTGATGTGGGTTCGGGACACGCTGGCAGATTCGTCCGAACTCTGCTTTCTGTCGGCCGTTGGGCTTCAAAGAAAACTTTCTCTGGATTTACTGCCGAACGAATTACACAAATTGTTTTCAACCTGACAGACCAACATTCAACTTATATTTAAAAAGTTTGAGTGAGTGTTTGTAGTGGAATAATTGGAGCAACGAGACATTCCCACTAAGGATAATGTGTTTATTGTTCCTTGAAACATCTTCCAGGGGTTTTCTATAATTTTCATGAACTGAAGAGACAGGGGAAGCTACAGACTGATATATATATATATATATATAAATCAGCTTCTGTGGGCAAATGAATCAGTCAATAAACTAATTTTGCTGCAAGACCTAATCCATTTCTGCAGCTGTGATTAACAATCAACTGCTTCTATAAACACTGAAAAAGGAAAACTGCTGTCGACAGATGAACTAGAGCTGTACTGAATGAAGGATTCATCGGTCGGAGTTAAACGTTTCCCCTAAAAATGACCAGTTTCTGAACTGAAACTGAGTCAAACAGCAGATAAAACCAAACTAACCTGAAAAAAAGGCATTTGAAAGACCTTCTGAAACCCAAATAATGACTGATGAAAATCCTTTGGAAAGTATGGCTCTTTAGAAGCAATATATGAGTAAATGCACCAAGTCTTTAGCACAGATTTGTGCCTATGCAAGATGAGAGTAGTAAAATATTAAACCAAACATAAAAAATATGTTTTCATTGCCACCTCACAGTTTATATCATCTTTTAGATTACATCTCAAATGCTCAGTTTGTAACGATTTTGTTTCAATATCAACTTCTTGCATGTCTCGCCTGTCTCACAGAAGGAAGTGGCGGAGAAGTGGGCTCTCCTCTGAGTAGGTGGTGCTGGTCTGCCGAATGCCTGCAGACGTCTGTGATAACCAGGCAACAGAGACACAGGCTGCCCGGTCCTGCATCACAGTGGAATTACTCCTTGCAAACATTTTTTGTTCAGGATGTCTTCCAAAATAGATCATGGATGAAAAAAAGCATTTACTTTTTCTTTTCACAGCTTGTATTTGCAAACAAGCGATGATATCCGTCTTTCTGGTCTCTTTTCTTCTGCTGTTCTGCTTTGTCCCCCGGAGTCAGACATAAAGGATGTCTGCAAATGGAAACTACCATCAACATGTTTGTCAATGTATTTATCGTTTTTTTTTTTTCTAACGTTAGGTTGCGGAAACACTGAAAGCCTCTGTTGTGATCGATTTAACAACATTCCTAAGGGAGCAGGAGCTAATTTCTGTCAATTTGATGCTGAATTATTGAGGGCTGTGTGGAGTTTGTGTGACATTAGAAATTGTGAATTGCCTCATCCTTCTTATGCTTTTCCCCTATTCAAAGCCACTTTCAGTTAAATGGAGCCTCTGTTTCTGTGTGGTTTTCTAAAGTCCATTAGAGGTTTTGGGTATCAATTGTTTTTACGTATGAAGAGAAGAAATCAGTTAAGAACCTTGGTAAAATTTCTATTTAATAATCCAATTAATGGAATTGATTGCCTGTTAAAAAAAAATAATATGGTTCTTTAGGTAAATGTGCATTTCATAAACATTTATGCAGATTTAAGAACCAGAATGAAAACACTTCACACTGCAGGACTTGACTGCAAAACAATATTCTATATGAAAACCTTTTCTGTTGCCCCTTACCAAAATTACTACAGAATTATACATCATTTTTACAAAGAAATGCAAATATTTTTGACTGAATTTCTTGTCACTACAAGATGATTTTATTTAGTTCAGATTCCATCGATAGAACTAATTATGCAAGAAAGTTTAAAAAGAAAAAAATATTGTGTGTTGGTTGGTGGTGAGGAGAGACGCAGATAGACCCAGGATGTAGATGAAAATGATGAGTTTAATGATAAAGTTGCTCAAACAGTCCAGATCTGGCAGCACGGCAGAGAACAAAGCACACGGCTAATTATCGGTAGCAACTGACACGAAGACTGAACTAGGAGCTAAGCTAACCAGGACTGCACAGTTCGACTGGAGAGCTAGGACGACTACTGACATACATTAGACATACATAAGACAAGGACCTGACAAGAGACAAAGACAACAGGTGGGTTTAAATACACAGGGAGGTTAATCAAGAGAACGAGACACTCCTGGGAACAATCAATGGGGAAGACGCAGAGACAGAGACTCACAGGGAACAGGATAACAATAAACACAGAAACAACTCAAAAAATAAACAGAAAACTACGGATCATGACAAATATGTTGTCTTTCCTTATGTGACAAACTGCTCAAGATCCTGCAGGTCACCTGGACACAAACACTAGAAAAATAAAGTCTGAGCAAAATGAGGTTTTATCTATTAAACTGACTGAGGAGAATGAAGATGCTAAGCTAAATACCGGAGAAGGGTATTAATGTTTTCTTTTTTTTTCAACAGGCTGACTTTAGATTTTTTTCTAAGCTATTGAAGAGTAAGCATTAGTGATCCACTGATTGAAAAATTGAGCAAATATTGATATCTGATATGAATTCTGATACAGTGGCAGTACTTATCAATATTTAGTGATATTTCCCTACACTTCTGACACTGTTTGAAAGCGACCGCTCCGCCTACATTGTTTCCCTGCTTCAGTTTAACACCCATAATTCTCTGCTGCATCACTATCACTGTCATGGCCGACCCTCGTCTCTCTCCCTCCTGAAACACAAGCAGAAACGACGTCAAGATGAACCAATCCCAAACCGATCCTGACATGTTAAAAAATGACCAATATCGATACTGATATATCATGCATCTCTAGTATTTATTTATATAGTTGTTTATTTCCAGAGATTTTTTTTTATCTATCTGCAGTTTGTTCTTTCTAACCACACAGAGAAGGCACACCTTAAATATGCGAAGATAAAGTTAGTTTTTTGTTTTTTTAAAAGAAAACAGGGTATGATCAAAGTGTTTCAGGAATGGGGCAAAAAATCAAAATATGATTGCAGACCTCCTCAGTGACCTTCAGCTTAATAACATGGGAAAATAAGATGGATGTGCGCACCTTCGCATGCCTTCACTGTAGAATTTGTCTGTATTTGTAGACGGTTAATTGCTCGGCTATGTTTACGCAGGTTTGTTCTGTTAGGAATCAAAAACACACATACTTTCATTTCCCTTGGCTGTCCACTAAGACAAAAGACAGACACACATCAACACACCCACACACCTCCATGTGGACCAGCAGCCAGCATGTTTCCCATTAAGCAGGCCGGGTATTAGGTTGTTCAAAGATGAGAGCCTTAAATCACAGGATTACAAACAACCTCAAGGATCAAATCAGCTGGGCAATTTGCTGTCCTGCGTGGTTATGTTCTCTGTCTGAGGCGAGTTTAGCCGAAGGCTGCCGTTTCCTCTGCCTCTCTTATTTTCAGGATGTGTTTATTGAACGACATGTTTGCAACTCGGCCAAAAGTTGAATATAAAACTCTGTATTAGCATGTAAAAATGATGTTTGGAAAGGTTAATGCTTAAAAACGTATTCATTTCAGTTTCAAGCTTGAAACTAAAACAAAGGTGGATATTTTACTTTAGTAAAAATGATAAATAATTCTGTAGTAACGTTTTATTAGCAACAGAAAATGTTTTCACATCAAATATTTTTGTTTTACAATATAGCAAAAATAACAAATGGGTCATCTACTTCAAGTAGGACATAATTCTAACTTTTTAAAAACATTTGTTGTTTATCGGTGATGTTGAAATTTGGTCCCCGATTGGACCGGACTGTCAGGTGGGATGACACCCAAAGCCTCTGAAAGACGAATCAAGGCAAGAAATAAAATAGCCATTCCTCTGGAAACAAACAGGAGTACACCTGATTTGGAAAACGAAGCCATAATAAGTATTACAACAAACAAAAAAAGATCTGGCGAACGAAAACCTGCGGCTGTAACTTAACAAGTTCATGTTGAGAGCAGGCAGAAGATGAAATGAAACCAGAGAACAGACAGAAGGGGGGAAAAGAAATCAAGAAGAAAGCACAGATGGTCCATGTGAAATCCCACACATTTCCACAAAATATAAAATATTGTAGAGAAGAGGAAGAAACATCAGCCGAAGCGTAGAAAATCTCCTGGCACGAAACTAAACTCCGTACATCATCCCGCAGAATACAATAAGACGATTGTTGTGTTTAGATGTAATTTATTACATGGTATGTAATAAATTACGAGCAGTAATGAAAACTTCTGCTGGAGAAAAACTTTGAATGATATTGCTTTTGTTTTTTGTTTTTTATTTCCGTCTGCATCGCAGAAAATCACAGACTTGGGGGATCCATTCGATCATATTTAGGAGGGGGGGAAATGTAACCTGAAGGAATAAAAACCCACGGGGAACATCTATCTTACTGTAACACTGTAATAACTCTGAATCCAGGCAGCTTTCTGCTTGGAATAAAACCACAAACACAGTCAGGGGAAGAAAAAAAAACAGCACATGTCCCATACAGCTTTCTTATATTTTTCGCTTTTCTCACTTGCAGGTGTAAATGAGTTGGGTGCGCTGCGGCTAGCAGCAGCTTATTTGGATTTAAAGTGACAAGAGGCCCTAAAACGACTCATTCAGAAAAGAGCTCAACATAGTCAGAACAGAGGATAAGAAAATCTCCTTATATAAGAATGATTTTGTGCAAATGATCTAATGAACATGTCTTGTGCAGTCCACAGATCCACCCCAACTTATCCTTCAAAACGTGAACCAAAATGGTTCCCATTAGCTTGTTTGAAGCAAATTAGCTGGACGTGGGATGAAAGCTGCATCACACAGGGCTGAAGGAGAGAGAGAGAGAGAGAGAGAGAGAGAGAGAGAGACCAAATTAACCTCTTAAAAGGAAACACAAGTGAAACCAAAGAAATGACGCAAAAAAAAACAACCCAGAGTGGTTTCCTGGAGTACAGCTGTGACGTATAATAAATGTGTCGCTGTTGCAGATTCCTCTCCAGTTTTCTCTGAGGTCCGCTTTCCACTGCACCATTTGACATTTCCTTTGCTGCTTCGTCTGTTGGTATGTCTCCTCATCAACCTTTGCCTTTATTGTTTTGGTTGGACAGCGTACATCTCATTCAGACTCTAATAAGCCCTCTGGAAATATTTTACATGTCCCAACTGGCCCCTAATACTTAATTTAGCTTTATTGAAACATATTTCATTTTCCTACCCTAGGCCTTATTGTGTTTGGTTTGACTTTCTTTCTTTATTTTTTTTATAGGTTATAAAAACGCTTCAGATTCCTCAGCTTAGAGTGATGTATCCCTGAAACTACATTTTAATAAACACTTCGTACACTCGCCGGCCACCTCTAGGGCTCAGCTGAGTAAGCACGGCGCAGAAATCCTATAATTGTTTCTGAACCCCAAAGGTCCAAAACATGCAACTCTGACCCCGTAAGGCACTTACTTGGTCCACGTCCAAATCGTGTCTCTGGTTCCTCGTACGCATCCGCACGCAGGTCAGAGGAGGGAGCGGTGCCGTGAAATGAATCCGCTCCGTTTGGTTCCGCGGTATTGGAAGTGACAGCGTCATAAAGCCACTCGGGCTCCCTGGTGCTGCGGATGAACGTACACAGCCGAAACCTCCGGTGTTAACATTTCAGCCTTTTACTCCTTGACTCTTTAACGGAAAAGCGATTGTTAAACAAGTTTCGTTTCTGTGGTGGATAATGTAAAGTGACAGTAGCTCATGAATTATTCACTCAGCCTTCAGGAGGTGAAGGCTGAGTGGCTTCAAAAGCCAAAACCTTTTGAATTTTATTTTATTTTTTTTTTTAAATCAGGGCTTGTTTTTTTGTGTTGCAGGAAGCTTGGCCTCAAGAGTTTTTTTTTTTTTTTTCCTTTGTTGTACGGTTTTGTCGTTGAGTTTGTCCCGCTGCCTGACTTTTGTTATTATCAAAGTGAGTAATGCCAAGTGGCAGCTCCTGATTGTAAGAGAAGGAATCCAGAACAGTTCAGAACCGCATCAAGCTGCTCTCAGGGCACATTTTTAAAATATATATATACTTTGGAATTGACAAAGAATCAATGCTAGCACGTTAGCTCTCATCACATTACGTACAACAGGGGAGACTGGGGCAAGTTGAGCCAAAGGGTAAGTTGAGCCAATCCTTGTTGCTAGGAAACAGTAAAAAAAAAGAAAAAAAGAAAAGAAAATGTGACCAAACAGTCAGTGAAGGCAGGAAGTGCATTTTATTTCTTAAAAAACAATTTAAAAGTGAACTGTATTTAGACCCCAACAGGTATTTTTACATTTATTTTATTTCATAAACCGAAGGTAAAAGTGTAGCATTTTAGCTGCGGGCTCAAATAAAGTCAAACTGGAAGCTGTAAGTAGTTGAGCCATGAGACAAATCATTTTGTTATGTTTACACTCGTTCTGAAAATATATCCAGAATAAGTTAGAGACCAAATTGTAGAGATCCTAAATATGAAGTCTTCCCTTTGATAACTTGTTAAATAAAATTCAAGTCATGTAACCCCAATAAATAAACAAATAAATAAAATCGGTTAATGTTTTTTTTCACCAGGACAATTTTAGAGGCCTGGTCTGGACACCGTGAACATTTCTGAGGGCGCCGCGGTTTCTAGCTATTACAGCCGCTACTGTTAATTACTTGACTTCTGGTGGAAGTAGTTACACTTGATTTCATTTAAGGGTGTCAAATTAAAAGGGGGCGAATAAAAAAATGTGCTGTTATTTTTGCATTTTTGTTTAGAAATATCTAGAAAGCCTGTTTGTCTTTTTCTTCCGGATCGGCGTCGCAACAGGCCGATTAAACACAGCGATATTACAGGTTGTCGTGCAGGAAAATTTAATTTAACAATTATGAACGGTTTTAAAAAGCTGCATGATTTCATCAACAAATTGCCAAAAAAGAAGTGAATCTAGTTAAGTCACAAAAACTAACCATTAAATCAGCAAGAAATTCAAACCGAAGTCGTCTGGGATGGATGAAACACAGGTAGTTCACTTATTATTATTTTTTTTTCTTATTATGCTTTATTGAAAAATGGGCATAGATATAAAAATAAAAACAACAAAAATAAAAAAATACAACCTCTTGGCTTACAAGCTGTGGAAAACAGGAAGTAATCTTCTAAACCATTACATAGGAATAAGTCAGAAGCTGCCAGGAGAAAAACATTTTCACATTGTCTTGGGCTCCAAAGTAAAACTCATTTTGATTAATTTAAAAATACAACAGTAGAGAGCAAGAGTTGAGCTGAGTGTCAACTTAAAAGACGTTAAAAATGTTAAAGGTGAAAGAAAGAGAAAAAACAGAGTTTAAAATGGATTTTTGTCGATCTGATTACATTTGCTTACAGGGACATTTTGCTGAAACTCATTATCACCGTGTTTGATTTCCGTAAATTCATAGTTTCAGTGCCGGCAACGCAGCATAATCTAGACTGAACATGAGAAAATGTCAGAGGTTACGAAATGTTATTTTTCCTTTACCAGTTTCAATGGTTGGAGTTGTTTGGTAATGAACAAATAATAATAATAATAATAATAATAATAGAAAACCTTATTGAAACACTTTGTTTTCTGAGCAATGTGTTCTTATAATTTACTTTAACCACACAGGATTATTGGGTGTTCAGTTCTAGTCCATTTATGAGAGATTAATTACAAGATTATTGCACCATTTGCTCCAAACTGTTAAGAAAAACCACAGATAGCAACAGAACAAAACAAACCAGCACAAAATGAAACACAAGAGCATAAAAACAATGATCACAACCACCTGGTTCTGAATTAATAAGAGATTGGAGTAAGACTGAGGAAAGGCTTTTGGGTGCTGGCAGATTGAAAGCACATGCCGGTCGCTCTGATCTAAGCTGAGCTTTGGTTCTGTCTCGGCTCATTGGCAGCTCAAACATCGACTGAAGTAAAACAATAAAAAAGAAAAAAATAATAAAATTGTTCAGTTGGTTTGACTCGAGCTCGGGAGAAGCTTTGCGTTCAAAGGCAATTTCAAAAGCCTCCTTTAAAGAAAAATATGTCAGCTGTTGCAGCTCTGACATGTTAGCATCTCATTTTGACTGGTAAAGAAACACCAAGAGAGACAAAAACAAAAAATAAAATTCATTTAACGTAAGCAGTCAAACAGTGATGGTGTTGTATTTCTTTGCATACAGGATTACATGCTCTTTATTTGTGGTAAAGAAGTTTAATACTGAAAAATCCACCTTCATTTAGTAGCTCTTACCTACTTATGATAAAAAAAACAATTAGTAAGATTCTACATATAAAAAGAATAAAAATACACTAAAGGACACATCTGATAATAAAGTGGCTCAAATATATATATGTAAAAAGTGGATAAACAAAAACTTCCCTTTCGCCAACCTTAACATTCCCTATGTGACATTCATGACCCGACTAATTTTGACAATTTATTAGCTTTTTATTCCTAAAAAAAAGGAATGGTGTTGGTATAAAACGCTAAACTTGTGATCGTAGAGCGCCCACGCACTCCAAAACGTGCAAAAAGCCTTAAAAGAAAATAGATTTTCTTTTTATTGTACTGAAGCAACAACATCCCACAAACACAAATGCGGCCGAAGTCTTTTTATCACTTTTATCCGACTTTTTTTTTCCCGTTTTTTCCTGAAACGTCAGAGATTTTCATCATGATGTTTCACCGAACGTGACCTGACAAGAGGTCAGATCAGCCACATTTCAAGGTCGGAAAGACTCGTGCCATTAACGTCAGGCAGCAAAATACAGCGACTTACTAAAATCTGCCTAATTGTTCAGTCAGAGCAATAAAAACAGTTGGATCTAGTTTATCCTGCCACCAATTAACCTTTTATTCAATTGCTGCAAATTATTCAGAGTGGGATTATGTTACAGCAACATGTAATTGATGCCTTTTAGGACTTTTTGCACATCTTCAGCAAAAGTGCCAATAAATGTGGATGGGACTCTCTCTCTCTCTCTGTGTGTGTGTGTGTGTGTATATATATATATATATATATATATATATATATATATATATATATATATATATATATATATATATATATATAAGATCATAGAAGAATCCATGATTTTTGAGGTGGACGTGTTTTCTGTTGCTAAATTGTTTTAACAAAAATATGTTCTTTCCCTTGCATGGCTTCAACTTTGTCTGGCAAAAGTCCCGTTGTCAGTAAATGCTTAAGACTTTATCTTATCTCCCAGTTGTTAGTAGATGTTCCCTCTTACATAAAAAAAGAAGAAAAAAAAAAGTGATACACAGTCGTATAAATGGCTCTGGCTCCTCTTTGTGAACATACAGCAGCACCGTGAGGCTGGTGTCAGCACAGTGGAGGATTCCTCTAAACGAAGCGAGGCTCCATCAAACATGGACGCCCGGCTCGCCTCTGACCATCAGCGGCCGCTAGAATTCAGCGGTCGTGTCTGGAAAACCCGCATTCTGTCGTCGAAGGAGGAGGAGAAGATGGAGGCCAGAGGGGAAATTTATAGTACATGGTGATGGAGAACATGCAGGTGATTTTCGTGACAGAAGAAGAAGAAGTGTGGGAGGAGATGGAAACCTGGGAATCTTTGTTGAGAACGTGGTGAATTTTAGTAGAAAGGGAGACACGTTTGCCTCGCATGAGTTCCCTTTGGCGTTCGCAAATTAAGCACTTCTTCATTTCACCAAAGCGCAACTGATGCGTCGGTGCGTGAGCGTCCTCTTGGAGACGTTATTAGTGTTCAAGAGGTTATGAAGTCACAAAGCTTTTGTGAGTTGGAAAGCTTGAGGTTTCTCTTTACAGAGGTGTAACAAAAATAAAAACCCTGACTATTTATAATCACAGAAGCAAAGTTAGTTCAATTCATCCTCGTTCAGAGACCAAAAAAAAACAAAAAAAACAACAAAAAAAAAACACACTTTCTGTTTGCATCCTGCTGTTTCAAAGTTTCATCACTGCATGTGGAGCTTGTGTGGATTTTAGAAGACGACTCCTCACCCAGTTGGGTTGGGGGGCCAGGGGGAGAGACAGCGGTGCGGTCAGTGCAGGTTTGGAGGTGAAGTGCTGCTTCTGCAAGCGGTCCACAGAGGTGGACAGGTAGGTAGGGTACAGCGTGTTTGCATACATCCAAAGCAGTGTCAGGGAGGTACGGAGGTTTGACCTGGGGGGGTTCAGACTCGGAGGCGGTGCGCTCCATGCCCCTTTCTCTGCAGCTTAGACTTTCTTGGTGTTGCGTCTCTTGGACTTTTTCACCCTGGGGAGATAAGCAGAGGTATGAAAAGCTTAGGGTTTGGTTTTTGTGATTTGACCAAAAAAAATCAAGATTTGTCTTTTTTTTCCCGACATTTCAAAGATGCATTTCATACGCCTCTGATAACATGCAGTTAGCAAAGACGTAAATGTGGAAATGTGCAGGACGAAGGTAAATACTGAACATCTGCTCTCAAACATATGTGAAGTTTGGATTAAATGTTTAGCAGGTTTGCAGAAACAAAGGCGCACGAATCGCAGCGGAAGATTTAAGTCTGTTCATAAATTAGTGCAAATTATTTCTCCTATAGCCCGTCTGCTGCTCATAAACAGTTTCAGACAGTAATTGTAAGCGGGAATGTGAAAAGTTTATTTCTTTCATCTAAACCCGTGTGAGCAGAGCCGCATATTTCTTGTTTTGTGAGGGATCATTCGTCAACGGCAAAGGTTTTTATTTTTTATTTTTGTTCTTACTTGTTGATGGCGTTCTTCAGGTATCCTTGCAACCACTTGGTCTCAGGGTTGATGCAAACCTCCCTGTTGTTCTTCAGCTTAGCACTACGGAAGAAAAACAAAAAAACCCATAAATTACAAACCATTTGTCTGTGATTATCGTCTGTGATTATTACCATTCGACATGCAGATGGACATTTACTTCTCCAGTTTCTCTGCTAACACGTGTGTTTACACAAAGAGATAGAGAGGAAGGTTCTGAGTCTCATCCAAGCAGCGTCTTATAAATCAGCTTCAAGGACATCATGGAGGCAAATTTATGCTGCAGGACATTTTTTTTTTCCATCCCCTGCATCTTGGTGACGATGCGCAGCAGAGAGGGAGTGTCTACAAATGATTATTTTAATCAAAGTTTTACAAAAAAAAAAGAAAAAGAAAATCGTTGCAGGTTTATTAATTTTTCTGCTGGGTGTGTTACGAAAACCTTCAGTGAGATCTTGTTGAAGTGAAACAGATACAATGTAACAGCAACCCCTAATGATGTGTAAAGACTCTTAAAATGAATTTATCTTGGCGATGGATTCCATTAAACATATTTGTTCTCAAATGTTTAGTTTGAATAAACTAAAGAAAACTAAAGAATCCATCATTTTTTGTTTTTAAAACCCTCGTACCGCCAGCAACCCGAATGAAATGCAACAGAAACATTTTATTACTGATTATTTCTGCTGTTTCAAAGTTGCTCTGATAGTCTGGAAACTTTCCCGGTGTGTTAAGACCAATTTCTTTTGGTTATAGGTCATTTTTGTTGAGGCAAAATTATTTTAGGGTCTTCATAAATCTGGAAATTGCTGCAGAAATATGCTTCTTTGTTCATGTAAGAAGCATAAACATGCCCATATCTACTTTAAAACACCTGCAACCGTGACAAAGAAAGCCTTAATGAATAATAAAGTGACGTTCACTTTATTATCTTAAATTGCTTGTCAGTTGATTGATCATTTTTCAAACCTCCCCTGTCAGAAAGGGATTACTGGTTGTTCTAATATGTTGAAGGGGAAATACTAAATCAAACCTTATCAGTGTTTCATTCAAAGAACAAGGAAGCAGAACTTTCCTTATCTGCTGATTAAAAGCTAATCTATCCACGGTTCAAGTTTTGCTGAATAAATCGAAGGGATTTTAATACTAAATTGCACGTGTAGTGCCATAAATATGTCCCGCACGGTTTTGCTCCAAAACCCCTCGTCTCTAGAGAATCTCAGCATGTCCTGTTTAAACGAGACGGATTACGTTATTACTCCAGGTTTCTGTATGTTTGGGAAAAATCGCAGCTTTCTGTTTCCACTCACATCAGCGATGACACTGAACTCTCTCTGTAAAAATGTCTCTGCAAAGCACATTAAACGTCCTCACAGATCTGGCATCTCTGGATCGCCTCGATTTCATTTAAAACTTTCTTCTGTTTTGGTTTGGTGTGAATTTCTTACATGAAATATTCGCTTCTTACTTGTAGACATTGTGATTTTTTTGCCGGCTTGAATCCAGATTATTTTATTCAATAGGGGAAATATGGCTCAAGCATACGTGCTCTTGAAATGTAATTAAAATGACATAACTCGTACAGTTCTGATCGTTAACGTCTAAAACGTTTATAGTGAAACAGACACTGTAACTCAAACTGTTGACTCATTTACTTATAATTTGGCATTAATAAACAATTCCTCCAGACATCAAAATGCTTGTCACACTTTTCTGTCTCGCATTTCTGTGACGTGTTCAGGTTCTTTAGGAAAAAAAAAAAAAAACTCAAGTCTTCTTGTAATGTTAGATCTCAGTTTGCCTCCAAAGCCCCTACTGGGATTTATAGTGGGAATCATTGCTGGCCAGGTTTAAAACGTTCCATCTCTTCCTCTTTAATCACATTTCCATGCTCTTTTGTCTGCTTCTTTCACCGCCGGCGGTCTGCGGAACGATTTAACTATGAACCCGAGTTTACAAAAAATAGTTGCTTTTGTATTATCCGTTTAATCCCTTATTTCCTCCAGTAACGGAAGCATCAAAGCCAATCAGCAGTCAAACACAATCGGACCTCCGCCATGTTTCACTGTAAACGAGTCGTTCCTTTTTGTCACCTTCACACAAACAGATCCTCTGGTTGTTGTTTTTATTTAGTTTCCTCATCCCATCAAATATGATGTCGTAGAGAAGCTTTTTTTAATACAGGTTTTCACTTCCAGTACTTCCAGTTTCCTCATGATGTTATTATTACTGCGTCAAAAATATGTTAATGAATTTTCACTCTGAAAATCGTTCATTTAGTTGCGTAGGAGGCATCTCTCCTGTAACTATTAAAGTTAATTTATGCAGATGACAACAGGAAACTGTTTCGCAACACGATCGATGTGTAAAAGCTGGAGGAGCAAAATATCACGCTGCAGTCTTATTTCAGGAGCTTTACAGTTTTTCTTTTAAATCATTTTTCTCACCATCCTGCTCCAAACATGGAGGTAAAATAAACGTGCGCCCTCATCCGCCCTTGAATTTCACTATTCAAGTTGTTGTTTTTTTTTGTCTGCTGATTCACAAGAATTTACACACACAGCCTTCCTTGAGTGTCACTTTCTCTTATCTTTCCCATTTTGAAGAGGAATAATTAAGGGCGACAAAGGGTTTAGGGGGAGTTAGTAACTTGAGGTTTCTTTCTTTCTTATGTAATTTGAATATTTTTACAGCGAAAAGCTCTAATATACAATAAACCAATGTAGAGACACTTTACACTTTTGTAGTTCCTTAAACTACGTTTATTCATCCTGATTTCTTGGTGTTCCAGGTCTGTCGGTGAAAAGGCGGTGGAGGGATTAGCTTTCTTGTCCGGTTGAGTTTCAGATCAGACTGGACAGTGAGGGTTGGGGGGGTCAGGCTGTAAGGTTTCACCTCCTCTTAAAACATGTGGCTGATATCACACCCCGGTGCCGAAAGGTCGCGTTTGGGAGCCAACAGCTCGGAGGTGCAGCACCTCTCTGCCCCGCTCTCCTCCTCCCTCTGTCTCTCTGTCACACAACTGTAAATTCAACACATTCCTCAGACTGCGACCCTCTTCCCCGCTCTTCCCTACCCCGTCCACCCCATTCAGATGCTCCCACACACATTAGCAGGAGGAACGCATTGCCCCTTCGCCTGCAGTGTCCTCCAGGAGCGTCGGTCGTACAAACATCAACATCAAATCCCTCAAACCAACACGTGAAGCCGGGAGGCCGAGCGGCCCAGAAACCGGATCTCTGTTTGCTTTTCCTCAGGGGATGTATCCTCTTCTCCCCCTTCCCTTTCTGTTACATTTCACTGGGGCTTTCCAGATCGTCCATTCAGAAGCTCTCTATGGTTTGATGCGTCTCCCTTCGTCCAGTGAGGAAGACGCTCTGAGAGGCTGAACCCTAATTGATTTGGCTGGAATTTGTGGGGCGGAGCTCCAGCAGCAGCAGGTAGTAATTACTTCACAGCAAGTTAATATCAACAGCATGCTGAGGTCCGTGAGGATGATGGCACATGGGGGGACGCATGGGGGAGGACGTTCTGTTTTTTTGGAGGTGTAGTGTTTCCAGCTTTCTTACATCTGCTCCAGTAGAGACACCCTGGACGGTGGGTTTGAGACGCTTCTGGCCTGGCCAGAGAGCCGTTTGTCCTCTGTGACATTTTTTTGCCATTTGGTCACCCCTTGTTTTTTGTTTTTTTTTACCCCTTTTCCCTCTTTTTTTGGCAGAAGCCCTGAAGCTTTTCAGCCTTTTGGCTGCGAGGCGTCTGCTGTCCACTCTTCTCTAGCCAGGAAGTGATGAGACTTTCTAGTTAATACGTTCCAGACCAGTGACATTACATCAATCATCGTCGCTGAGGCAGTTTGAGGCGGGAAATAAATAACAAAAAAGAGAGGATCAGGGACACAAGGGGTCAGCAGTAATACAAAGGTAATCTCTTTGACCCTTAATGATTGCTTCCTTTACAAACATAAATGGTCCCCTCGAGCTCGGCCCGCCGCGGCTTTCCTCTCTCTGAGTGGATTGTGTTGTTTTAATCTCTTCATACAGGAAGCGAGTCAAAGGATATCAACACCAGGCCTCACATTTACCCCACACATCAACACACGTCGGTCAAAAATAGTGAAAATGCACAAAAACCGCTTCGTAAATCCTTTTTCCTACACTGCTGGGTTTACACTGTTGTGACTTTAGCATTGGATTAAAAATTAAAGCCCATGTTTGCTGGGGTGGACAGGAGGAGCAGCCTCATCTTTTTCTGAAACTTAAACTGATCCAAGGTTCACTGAGCAGCCGCAGGAAATGGTAAGATCACAAAGTGATGCTGTGTAATAATGTTATGTTGGTGTTTGTAGAGATGAGATTTGAACCTGTTTGTTCGCCTAAGCTAGCATGAGCGTTTTGACCAGCTAGCACAGAGTGCTGCTAGCTTTGTCCAGCATTCACACTTCATTCAGAAAAATAACTGGTGCTGTTAATAATAATATTAATATAAATGGATTGTTTTACAGAATTGCACTACGGAACAAGTTTGCACATTTAAGCTAACATGAGTTGTTTACTTGCTAAGTAGTTAGGGCTAAGCTAATTATAGCTATGTCGCATTTTGACTAAACATGTGGTCATAAAATTTGGGTGAGAAGTTATACTTATTTCCATCTTAAATTTTCTTACAATGCCTTGCGTAGCCTGCAGGAGGCTGATTGCACAGAAATTAAATATGACTGACGATAACATATATTGTTGCACAAGTTGGTCTTTAACGTTGCTTTCATGGAAAACTTGAATTGACTTTCTTGAACTTTAGTGAACATTGTTGTTTTAAATAATATTTGAAATGTAAGAAATCATGCAAATCCATGAAACTCTTACTCAAGCTAGATGCATATTTTACACCTTTCTTGAGAACTTAGCATAAAACTAAAGCATCAAAATCCTCTAGAATGATTTATTACTTAAATGCATAAGCTGCTTTTAACTGTTCTTCACAGAAAAAAATGACAAGTTAAGCTCCATCCAAAATGCACTCTGGGATTTGACTATACTTTCCCCAGATTACCTGATGCTTAAGTCATTAATACATAGAAATCTGTACAAATTAGTGAGAAGATCAGACAATTAGAAAGTGGGAAAGTCATTTCTCAGAGATAAGCATTACTTACATGACTTGGAAGGGGCAGTTGGGGGTGTGGAGAAACTTGAGCTCCTTGATGGAGCGCTGAGAGACGGTGTTGAGCGTGGTGCGACACCAGCAGCGCTCCACCAGACTGATGGGCTTGGCTGCAAGCAGACAACACAAACCAAAAACTCATCACAAAGCTGCAAGCAGGCAGCAATAAAGTCAATAAGCAAATCAGCAGCAGGCGCCAAAATTAAACTGAAATAAAATCATTTCCGTTACAAATTCAAGCATTAATGCGCCTCTTTCTTCAGTGAGCATGTTTAATCTACTGTAACAAATTTTCACAAAGCATGGAGGATTTATGAGTTTAGCTACTATTTTTTTTTTCCAGGACATGTTAATTAAAAAGAGATTAGCCCTTTATGGCCACTTCTTTTCTTTCTTTCACACCACTGCAGGTGCAGAATTTTAGCCTTTCATTGCAGCGGCATTTAGCCCAGCCACTCTAAAGGGAAAAGGGTCCTCGACCTTTTCCAATATTCCTCCCTCGGCGGTTTTTTTGGTTTTTGTTTTTTTCTCATAAAAAGTCCTCTGGAGCTGAAACGGCATCAGCAGGCTGTGTGGAAACCAGCTCAAGCGCATTCTTAAAATTATTACAAATCAGCGCTGTGGATACCTGCTGAGCACCGAGGAAAACAGACATGCAACTGTTACTGCATGTAGTTGCTCATTTGGCTTTTTTTGTAATTTGAACAGCTTAAAAATGTCTTTGAGAATACACAAAATATAACACTTAGCCCGTTTACAGCAGATAATTTCACATTTTAAACATTTGCTGTGGGATATATATATATATATATATATATATATATATATATATATATATAATCCTAAACACCAAATGTCTTTCCACAAATGGCTAAATCCTCAGTAATTTCAGCCTAATGATTCACACCCGTTCAGACTTCTTTCTCATGCAAACTAAGGGATTATTATGCAGCTTGCAGCACCGGGGCCACAAGCAAAGGGCCCACTGCTTTCCCCACTTCACTCTTTATCCCTAATTAGAAACTAATTATAAGAAAGCAAAGAGTAAAAGACAAATATACGCTCATACATAGACCCGAGGCTTTAATATGCTGGAGGGGGCTCTCGTTGGGGCTGAAACGACAAGCTGTAGCACAAAGTAGCAGCAGCAGCGGCGGGCGACTCGGCAGCCCAGAGGTTAACTCGTAGGAGATTAATGGGGGCTCAGCGCGAAGGCAGCGCTCAAGATTTAAGATTCTAGACTTTACTGTGGAAGTGAAGGCAGGAAATCCGATTTGAAATAATGTTTCAACCAAAAATATTGGACATATTCATTGTTTTTCTGTATTCCAGTTAGTAGGACTTTGAATTTATAGTAATAATGTCATTTATCTTCTTCCATGTTCTTATATTTTATATGTTTTGCACTTTTAAGCCCCTAATTTTGTCTTAAGATTTAAAAAAAATGATCTCACAGCACTTTGTGATTCTATCTTTAAATATAAATAAATGATTTCTTCATTAATTCATTCAATTTATAAAACAAAATAAACTAAAGCGTTAATATCATAGATATGAAATAATCCTGGTTGACTTTACATAACTTGGTGCTACATAAACAAATAAAGTGAGTTTTCACTTCAAGCTCCATCAGACCATTTTATGTACACATCACCTTTAGTTTGAGGTAAAACTTTAAGAACCAATGGATCAATTTGCCTCAGTGCTAGAGAAAACAGTTTGTGAAAAAGCATGATTATAAAACAAAGCGGTCAAAACTGATCTACTAAAGAATGAAAACAGGTAGAAAAAGTAATATTTAAAGCACCTCCCATCATCATTTATCACTGCAACGCGATGCAAACTTGTAGAAAAATAACAACAGAGTTCTTTTAGAATAACAGTCTGCCATCTAAAAACTCAAATTTCTTGAAATTTATCACAGAGCTGCAGTAATATTCTGATCCAAAAGCCATGCCTCGTGTTTGCAATGAGTGAAAAATAATGAAACAAACGTGCAAAATCTGGAAAACATGTCCAATTAATGTAAGTACCCAGATGGTACAAGCTCCACATTAAAATGGAAACTCGCTTTTCTCATGCAGATTGAAACCATAAAAAGTGAAAGTTCCTCCATTAAATCCATATGTTCACCAAAACAACATACTGGATAAGCTTTCTTCATAAAAAAAATGTCTAAAGAATCACCAAACCAGCAAAGTGACCTGAAACCTCCCCAGAGTTGCCAGTCCAGACTCACCATTTGCAGTGGGAACCTGCATGACCACGGCCAGCAGAGTCACTAGCGCCAGCAGCTTGACGTCCATGGCTTCAAGAATGGCTTCAGGAATGGCTTGCGCTCTCTTCCTCCTTTACAATCCAGCGCACGACTGTGTCCTCCAGCTCCACTGCGGCTGCAGTTAAAGCTTCAGTGGGAGGGAGCAGAAACGGAGAGGGGGGAGTCCCACTTTCTCAGGAGGGCGAGGCGTGGGTCCCGGGAGAGGAGGTGAGAGCAGGGGAGGAGAAGAAGAGGAGACTTCCCTGATTGCAAGCGTGTTGGCTGGGAGTCAGTGGACAGCTCTAGGGGTGGCGTTCTCTCTTTTCATGTAATGTTTCTTTTCCAGATTTCATCTTTTTGTATCTTTATTTGATCTCTTCCATCATCTGGCGGGTTTTCCTCTCCACCACACACCGAAACCAGTACACCGGCAGTTTGCCCACCAGTCAGTGCCAGCCCCACTGTGAGTGGCAGAGCTCCCTACGGCTGGGCTAGTAATGCTGCACGCTTCAGCTGAGTGTTGTGTTATTGTTTGCTAGGACACAGACCGCTCTCCCCCCCCCCCCCCCCCCCCCCCCCCCCCCCCCCTCTCCCCCCCCCTTCCTCCCCCCCCCCCCTCCCTCCNTAAGATCATAGAAGAATCCATGATTTTTGAGGTGGACGTGTTTTCTGTTGCTAAATTGTTTTAACAAAAATATGTTCTTTCCCTTGCATGGCTTCAACTTTGTCTGGCAAAAGTCCCGTTGTCAGTAAATGCTTAAGACTTTATCTTATCTCCCAGTTGTTAGTAGATGTTCCCTCTTACATAAAAAAAGAAGAAAAAAAAAAGTGATACACAGTCGTATAAATGGCTCTGGCTCCTCTTTGTGAACATACAGCAGCACCGTGAGGCTGGTGTCAGCACAGTGGAGGATTCCTCTAAACGAAGCGAGGCTCCATCAAACATGGACGCCCGGCTCGCCTCTGACCATCAGCGGCCGCTAGAATTCAGCGGTCGTGTCTGGAAAACCCGCATTCTGTCGTCGAAGGAGGAGGAGAAGATGGAGGCCAGAGGGGAAATTTATAGTACATGGTGATGGAGAACATGCAGGTGATTTTCGTGACAGAAGAAGAAGAAGTGTGGGAGGAGATGGAAACCTGGGAATCTTTGTTGAGAACGTGGTGAATTTTAGTAGAAAGGGAGACACGTTTGCCTCGCATGAGTTCCCTTTGGCGTTCGCAAATTAAGCACTTCTTCATTTCACCAAAGCGCAACTGATGCGTCGGTGCGTGAGCGTCCTCTTGGAGACGTTATTAGTGTTCAAGAGGTTATGAAGTCACAAAGCTTTTGTGAGTTGGAAAGCTTGAGGTTTCTCTTTACAGAGGTGTAACAAAAATAAAAACCCTGACTATTTATAATCACAGAAGCAAAGTTAGTTCAATTCATCCTCGTTCAGAGACCAAAAAAAAACAAAAAAAACAACAAAAAAAAAACACACTTTCTGTTTGCATCCTGCTGTTTCAAAGTTTCATCACTGCATGTGGAGCTTGTGTGGATTTTAGAAGACGACTCCTCACCCAGTTGGGTTGGGGGGCCAGGGGGAGAGACAGCGGTGCGGTCAGTGCAGGTTTGGAGGTGAAGTGCTGCTTCTGCAAGCGGTCCACAGAGGTGGACAGGTAGGTAGGGTACAGCGTGTTTGCATACATCCAAAGCAGTGTCAGGGAGGTACGGAGGTTTGACCTGGGGGGGTTCAGACTCGGAGGCGGTGCGCTCCATGCCCCTTTCTCTGCAGCTTAGACTTTCTTGGTGTTGCGTCTCTTGGACTTTTTCACCCTGGGGAGATAAGCAGAGGTATGAAAAGCTTAGGGTTTGGTTTTTGTGATTTGACCAAAAAAAAATCAAGATTTGTCTTTTTTTTCCCGACATTTCAAAGATGCATTTCATACGCCTCTGATAACATGCAGTTAGCAAAGACGTAAATGTGGAAATGTGCAGGACGAAGGTAAATACTGAACATCTGCTCTCAAACATATGTGAAGTTTGGATTAAATGTTTAGCAGGTTTGCAGAAACAAAGGCGCACGAATCGCAGCGGAAGATTTAAGTCTGTTCATAAATTAGTGCAAATTATTTCTCCTATAGCCCGTCTGCTGCTCATAAACAGTTTCAGACAGTAATTGTAAGCGGGAATGTGAAAAGTTTATTTCTTTCATCTAAACCCGTGTGAGCAGAGCCGCATATTTCTTGTTTTGTGAGGGATCATTCGTCAACGGCAAAGGTTTTTATTTTTTATTTTTGTTCTTACTTGTTGATGGCGTTCTTCAGGTATCCTTGCAACCACTTGGTCTCAGGGTTGATGCAAACCTCCCTGTTGTTCTTCAGCTTAGCACTACGGAAGAAAAACAAAAAAACCCATAAATTACAAACCATTTGTCTGTGATTATCGTCTGTGATTATTACCATTCGACATGCAGATGGACATTTACTTCTCCAGTTTCTCTGCTAACACGTGTGTTTACACAAAGAGATAGAGAGGAAGGTTCTGAGTCTCATCCAAGCAGCGTCTTATAAATCAGCTTCAAGGACATCATGGAGGCAAATTTATGCTGCAGGACATTTTTTTTTTCCATCCCCTGCATCTTGGTGACGATGCGCAGCAGAGAGGGAGTGTCTACAAATGATTATTTTAATCAAAGTTTTACAAAAAAAAAAGAAAAAGAAAATCGTTGCAGGTTTATTAATTTTTCTGCTGGGTGTGTTACGAAAACCTTCAGTGAGATCTTGTTGAAGTGAAACAGATACAATGTAACAGCAACCCCTAATGATGTGTAAAGACTCTTAAAATGAATTTATCTTGGCGATGGATTCCATTAAACATATTTGTTCTCAAATGTTTAGTTTGAATAAACTAAAGAAAACTAAAGAATCCATCATTTTTTGTTTTTAAAACCCTCGTACCGCCAGCAACCCGAATGAAATGCAACAGAAACATTTTATTACTGATTATTTCTGCTGTTTCAAAGTTGCTCTGATAGTCTGGAAACTTTCCCGGTGTGTTAAGACCAATTTCTTTTGGTTATAGGTCATTTTTGTTGAGGCAAAATTATTTTAGGGTCTTCATAAATCTGGAAATTGCTGCAGAAATATGCTTCTTTGTTCATGTAAGAAGCATAAACATGCCCATATCTACTTTAAAACACCTGCAACCGTGACAAAGAAAGCCTTAATGAATAATAAAGTGACGTTCACTTTATTATCTTAAATTGCTTGTCAGTTGATTGATCATTTTTCAAACCTCCCCTGTCAGAAAGGGATTACTGGTTGTTCTAATATGTTGAAGGGGAAATACTAAATCAAACCTTATCAGTGTTTCATTCAAAGAACAAGGAAGCAGAACTTTCCTTATCTGCTGATTAAAAGCTAATCTATCCACGGTTCAAGTTTTGCTGAATAAATCGAAGGGATTTTAATACTAAATTGCACGTGTAGTGCCATAAATATGTCCCGCACGGTTTTGCTCCAAAACCCCTCGTCTCTAGAGAATCTCAGCATGTCCTGTTTAAACGAGACGGATTACGTTATTACTCCAGGTTTCTGTATGTTTGGGAAAAATCGCAGCTTTCTGTTTCCACTCACATCAGCGATGACACTGAACTCTCTCTGTAAAAATGTCTCTGCAAAGCACATTAAACGTCCTCACAGATCTGGCATCTCTGGATCGCCTCGATTTCATTTAAAACTTTCTTCTGTTTTGGTTTGGTGTGAATTTCTTACATGAAATATTCGCTTCTTACTTGTAGACATTGTGATTTTTTTGCCGGCTTGAATCCAGATTATTTTATTCAATAGGGGAAATATGGCTCAAGCATACGTGCTCTTGAAATGTAATTAAAATGACATAACTCGTACAGTTCTGATCGTTAACGTCTAAAACGTTTATAGTGAAACAGACACTGTAACTCAAACTGTTGACTCATTTACTTATAATTTGGCATTAATAAACAATTCCTCCAGACATCAAAATGCTTGTCACACTTTTCTGTCTCGCATTTCTGTGACGTGTTCAGGTTCTTTAGGAAAAAAAAAAAAAAACTCAAGTCTTCTTGTAATGTTAGATCTCAGTTTGCCTCCAAAGCCCCTACTGGGATTTATAGTGGGAATCATTGCTGGCCAGGTTTAAAACGTTCCATCTCTTCCTCTTTAATCACATTTCCATGCTCTTTTGTCTGCTTCTTTCACCGCCGGCGGTCTGCGGAACGATTTAACTATGAACCCGAGTTTACAAAAAATAGTTGCTTTTGTATTATCCGTTTAATCCCTTATTTCCTCCAGTAACGGAAGCATCAAAGCCAATCAGCAGTCAAACACAATCGGACCTCCGCCATGTTTCACTGTAAACGAGTCGTTCCTTTTTGTCACCTTCACACAAACAGATCCTCTGGTTGTTGTTTTTATTTAGTTTCCTCATCCCATCAAATATGATGTCGTAGAGAAGCTTTTTTTAATACAGGTTTTCACTTCCAGTACTTCCAGTTTCCTCATGATGTTATTATTACTGCGTCAAAAATATGTTAATGAATTTTCACTCTGAAAATCGTTCATTTAGTTGCGTAGGAGGCATCTCTCCTGTAACTATTAAAGTTAATTTATGCAGATGACAACAGGAAACTGTTTCGCAACACGATCGATGTGTAAAAGCTGGAGGAGCAAAATATCACGCTGCAGTCTTATTTCAGGAGCTTTACAGTTTTTCTTTTAAATCATTTTTCTCACCATCCTGCTCCAAACATGGAGGTAAAATAAACGTGCGCCCTCATCCGCCCTTGAATTTCACTATTCAAGTTGTTGTTTTTTTTTGTCTGCTGATTCACAAGAATTTACACACACAGCCTTCCTTGAGTGTCACTTTCTCTTATCTTTCCCATTTTGAAGAGGAATAATTAAGGGCGACAAAGGGTTTAGGGGGAGTTAGTAACTTGAGGTTTCTTTCTTTCTTATGTAATTTGAATATTTTTACAGCGAAAAGCTCTAATATACAATAAACCAATGTAGAGACACTTTACACTTTTGTAGTTCCTTAAACTACGTTTATTCATCCTGATTTCTTGGTGTTCCAGGTCTGTCGGTGAAAAGGCGGTGGAGGGATTAGCTTTCTTGTCCGGTTGAGTTTCAGATCAGACTGGACAGTGAGGGTTGGGGGGGTCAGGCTGTAAGGTTTCACCTCCTCTTAAAACATGTGGCTGATATCACACCCCGGTGCCGAAAGGTCGCGTTTGGGAGCCAACAGCTCGGAGGTGCAGCACCTCTCTGCCCCGCTCTCCTCCTCCCTCTGTCTCTCTGTCACACAACTGTAAATTCAACACATTCCTCAGACTGCGACCCTCTTCCCCGCTCTTCCCTACCCCGTCCACCCCATTCAGATGCTCCCACACACATTAGCAGGAGGAACGCATTGCCCCTTCGCCTGCAGTGTCCTCCAGGAGCGTCGGTCGTACAAACATCAACATCAAATCCCTCAAACCAACACGTGAAGCCGGGAGGCCGAGCGGCCCAGAAACCGGATCTCTGTTTGCTTTTCCTCAGGGGATGTATCCTCTTCTCCCCCTTCCCTTTCTGTTACATTTCACTGGGGCTTTCCAGATCGTCCATTCAGAAGCTCTCTATGGTTTGATGCGTCTCCCTTCGTCCAGTGAGGAAGACGCTCTGAGAGGCTGAACCCTAATTGATTTGGCTGGAATTTGTGGGGCGGAGCTCCAGCAGCAGCAGGTAGTAATTACTTCACAGCAAGTTAATATCAACAGCATGCTGAGGTCCGTGAGGATGATGGCACATGGGGGGACGCATGGGGGAGGACGTTCTGTTTTTTTGGAGGTGTAGTGTTTCCAGCTTTCTTACATCTGCTCCAGTAGAGACACCCTGGACGGTGGGTTTGAGACGCTTCTGGCCTGGCCAGAGAGCCGTTTGTCCTCTGTGACATTTTTTTGCCATTTGGTCACCCCTTGTTTTTTGTTTTTTTTTACCCCTTTTCCCTCTTTTTTTGGCAGAAGCCCTGAAGCTTTTCAGCCTTTTGGCTGCGAGGCGTCTGCTGTCCACTCTTCTCTAGCCAGGAAGTGATGAGACTTTCTAGTTAATACGTTCCAGACCAGTGACATTACATCAATCATCGTCGCTGAGGCAGTTTGAGGCGGGAAATAAATAACAAAAAAGAGAGGATCAGGGACACAAGGGGTCAGCAGTAATACAAAGGTAATCTCTTTGACCCTTAATGATTGCTTCCTTTACAAACATAAATGGTCCCCTCGAGCTCGGCCCGCCGCGGCTTTCCTCTCTCTGAGTGGATTGTGTTGTTTTAATCTCTTCATACAGGAAGCGAGTCAAAGGATATCAACACCAGGCCTCACATTTACCCCACACATCAACACACGTCGGTCAAAAATAGTGAAAATGCACAAAAACCGCTTCGTAAATCCTTTTTCCTACACTGCTGGGTTTACACTGTTGTGACTTTAGCATTGGATTAAAAATTAAAGCCCATGTTTGCTGGGGTGGACAGGAGGAGCAGCCTCATCTTTTTCTGAAACTTAAACTGATCCAAGGTTCACTGAGCAGCCGCAGGAAATGGTAAGATCACAAAGTGATGCTGTGTAATAATGTTATGTTGGTGTTTGTAGAGATGAGATTTGAACCTGTTTGTTCGCCTAAGCTAGCATGAGCGTTTTGACCAGCTAGCACAGAGTGCTGCTAGCTTTGTCCAGCATTCACACTTCATTCAGAAAAATAACTGGTGCTGTTAATAATAATATTAATATAAATGGATTGTTTTACAGAATTGCACTACGGAACAAGTTTGCACATTTAAGCTAACATGAGTTGTTTACTTGCTAAGTAGTTAGGGCTAAGCTAATTATAGCTATGTCGCATTTTGACTAAACATGTGGTCATAAAATTTGGGTGAGAAGTTATACTTATTTCCATCTTAAATTTTCTTACAATGCCTTGCGTAGCCTGCAGGAGGCTGATTGCACAGAAATTAAATATGACTGACGATAACATATATTGTTGCACAAGTTGGTCTTTAACGTTGCTTTCATGGAAAACTTGAATTGACTTTCTTGAACTTTAGTGAACATTGTTGTTTTAAATAATATTTGAAATGTAAGAAATCATGCAAATCCATGAAACTCTTACTCAAGCTAGATGCATATTTTACACCTTTCTTGAGAACTTAGCATAAAACTAAAGCATCAAAATCCTCTAGAATGATTTATTACTTAAATGCATAAGCTGCTTTTAACTGTTCTTCACAGAAAAAAATGACAAGTTAAGCTCCATCCAAAATGCACTCTGGGATTTGACTATACTTTCCCCAGATTACCTGATGCTTAAGTCATTAATACATAGAAATCTGTACAAATTAGTGAGAAGATCAGACAATTAGAAAGTGGGAAAGTCATTTCTCAGAGATAAGCATTACTTACATGACTTGGAAGGGGCAGTTGGGGGTGTGGAGAAACTTGAGCTCCTTGATGGAGCGCTGAGAGACGGTGTTGAGCGTGGTGCGACACCAGCAGCGCTCCACCAGACTGATGGGCTTGGCTGCAAGCAGACAACACAAACCAAAAACTCATCACAAAGCTGCAAGCAGGCAGCAATAAAGTCAATAAGCAAATCAGCAGCAGGCGCCAAAATTAAACTGAAATAAAATCATTTCCGTTACAAATTCAAGCATTAATGCGCCTCTTTCTTCAGTGAGCATGTTTAATCTACTGTAACAAATTTTCACAAAGCATGGAGGATTTATGAGTTTAGCTACTATTTTTTTTTTCCAGGACATGTTAATTAAAAAGAGATTAGCCCTTTATGGCCACTTCTTTTCTTTCTTTCACACCACTGCAGGTGCAGAATTTTAGCCTTTCATTGCAGCGGCATTTAGCCCAGCCACTCTAAAGGGAAAAGGGTCCTCGACCTTTTCCAATATTCCTCCCTCGGCGGTTTTTTTGGTTTTTGTTTTTTTCTCATAAAAAGTCCTCTGGAGCTGAAACGGCATCAGCAGGCTGTGTGGAAACCAGCTCAAGCGCATTCTTAAAATTATTACAAATCAGCGCTGTGGATACCTGCTGAGCACCGAGGAAAACAGACATGCAACTGTTACTGCATGTAGTTGCTCATTTGGCTTTTTTTGTAATTTGAACAGCTTAAAAATGTCTTTGAGAATACACAAAATATAACACTTAGCCCGTTTACAGCAGATAATTTCACATTTTAAACATTTGCTGTGGGATATATATATATATATATATATATATATATATATATATATATATAATCCTAAACACCAAATGTCTTTCCACAAATGGCTAAATCCTCAGTAATTTCAGCCTAATGATTCACACCCGTTCAGACTTCTTTCTCATGCAAACTAAGGGATTATTATGCAGCTTGCAGCACCGGGGCCACAAGCAAAGGGCCCACTGCTTTCCCCACTTCACTCTTTATCCCTAATTAGAAACTAATTATAAGAAAGCAAAGAGTAAAAGACAAATATACGCTCATACATAGACCCGAGGCTTTAATATGCTGGAGGGGGCTCTCGTTGGGGCTGAAACGACAAGCTGTAGCACAAAGTAGCAGCAGCAGCGGCGGGCGACTCGGCAGCCCAGAGGTTAACTCGTAGGAGATTAATGGGGGCTCAGCGCGAAGGCAGCGCTCAAGATTTAAGATTCTAGACTTTACTGTGGAAGTGAAGGCAGGAAATCCGATTTGAAATAATGTTTCAACCAAAAATATTGGACATATTCATTGTTTTTCTGTATTCCAGTTAGTAGGACTTTGAATTTATAGTAATAATGTCATTTATCTTCTTCCATGTTCTTATATTTTATATGTTTTGCACTTTTAAGCCCCTAATTTTGTCTTAAGATTTAAAAAAATGATCTCACAGCACTTTTTGATTCTATCTTTAAATATAAATAAATGATTTCTTCATTAATTCATTCAATTTATAAAACAAAATAAACTAAAGCGTTAATATCATAGATATGAAATAATCCTGGTTGACTTTACATAACTTGGTGCTACATAAACAAATAAAGTGAGTTTTCACTTCAAGCTCCATCAGACCATTTTATGTACACATCACCTTTAGTTTGAGGTAAAACTTTAAGAACCAATGGATCAATTTGCCTCAGTGCTAGAGAAAACAGTTTGTGAAAAAGCATGATTATAAAACAAAGCGGTCAAAACTGATCTACTAAAGAATGAAAACAGGTAGAAAAAGTAATATTTAAAGCACCTCCCATCATCATTTATCACTGCAACGCGATGCAAACTTGTAGAAAAATAACAACAGAGTTCTTTTAGAATAACAGTCTGCCATCTAAAAACTCAAATTTCTTGAAATTTATCACAGAGCTGCAGTAATATTCTGATCCAAAAGCCATGCCTCGTGTTTGCAATGAGTGAAAAATAATGAAACAAACGTGCAAAATCTGGAAAACATGTCCAATTAATGTAAGTACCCAGATGGTACAAGCTCCACATTAAAATGGAAACTCGCTTTTCTCATGCAGATTGAAACCATAAAAAGTGAAAGTTCCTCCATTAAATCCATATGTTCACCAAAACAACATACTGGATAAGCTTTCTTCATAAAAAAAATGTCTAAAGAATCACCAAACCAGCAAAGTGACCTGAAACCTCCCCAGAGTTGCCAGTCCAGACTCACCATTTGCAGTGGGAACCTGCATGACCACGGCCAGCAGAGTCACTAGCGCCAGCAGCTTGACGTCCATGGCTTCAAGAATGGCTTCAGGAATGGCTTGCGCTCTCTTCCTCCTTTACAATCCAGCGCACGACTGTGTCCTCCAGCTCCACTGCGGCTGCAGTTAAAGCTTCAGTGGGAGGGAGCAGAAACGGAGAGGGGGGAGTCCCACTTTCTCAGGAGGGCGAGGCGTGGGTCCCGGGAGAGGAGGTGAGAGCAGGGGAGGAGAAGAAGAGGAGACTTCCCTGATTGCAAGCGTGTTGGCTGGGAGTCAGTGGACAGCTCTAGGGGTGGCGTTCTCTCTTTTCATGTAATGTTTCTTTTCCAGATTTCATCTTTTTGTATCTTTATTTGATCTCTTCCATCATCTGGCGGGTTTTCCTCTCCACCACACACCGAAACCAGTACACCGGCAGTTTGCCCACCAGTCAGTGCCAGCCCCACTGTGAGTGGCAGAGCTCCCTACGGCTGGGCTAGTAATGCTGCACGCTTCAGCTGAGTGTTGTGTTATTGTTTGCTAGGACACAGACCGCTCTTCCCCCCCCCCCCCCCACTTTTCCTCTCTTCGTCTCGCTGACTCCTTGTCCTCTGGCCAGGTTCCTGTCCTCTGGCCCGGTTCCTGTCCTCGATGCCTGGTTCATGTCCTTAATAGGCTCCATGGGACTTTCATTGTCTGCTCCGTGATTAAACTATTACGAATCTGTTTAGACCTCACATCTGGACCACAATTAGGAGGAAGGAAAAGTTGTGCTGAAAGAAAAAAAAAAAAAAAGAGAGAGAAGCTGCAGATCTTAAAATTGACTTCTGTGATTCTCTATTTCTTGTGTGCAAAGCAAGCCAAAGAAAAATCAAGAAGAAGGTGAAGTTTGGAGGTTTCTGCAATCAAGGCCCGGATGGTGTGGAGTCATATTTCATCAGATCTAAATGCATAGTTACGTTTGAACTAAAAAGAGAAGAAAATCGATTGTTTCTTTCAGTACACAACTGTTTCTAATGTAGAAGCTTTGCTGTCTGCCGCAGTTTGTTTCCTTTTGTTTGTGTCCCCCTCAAGGACTTTGTAACTATGACAACCTGTGTTTAAAATCACTTTCTTTAATCTTTTTTTAATCCATTTTACTGTGGTTCCGTTTTGGTGTTTTGCTTTGACGAGAGGTTGTAATAATTTTTTTTTTATTTTTAAGTTTTGACTTAACTGTCTCGGGTGTCTTACCAGAATCAATAGTGTGCAGTTAAATTATATGTAGTATTTATGTTCGTACTGTACAGTTACAAAATGGAGGCCGACAGACCGCAGATTTGTTTACATTTTTTAAAAATCAGTTTTGGGACATTTTAATTTGATTCTCAATTGTAGTAAATGAGAATCACAACTCTCACATATGTGTTACGTAAAGTGTTATTTATTAATTTTAAAGAAGATAATAATATTCATTTGTTTCAGCTAAATATGATTCATAAAAGTGGAGTGGCCAGCATTTTTCCAGGGGCCTCGTCCCCCCGCCAGCCACCTTTTAGGGATGCCACTGCTTAATGAGCATTAAAACGCAAACTTCTTTAAGTCTACATTTCTATATTAAAAATGTTTCAAAATTTGACCAAAAGATTTAACTTGACTTACTTTATTCACCACAAATGGTCAAAGTAGTACTCTGCTTTTTTTGTTTTTTTGTTTTTGCCTAGAAGTGAAAGAGACGAAGTGACGACGACTGGGTGTTTTATACGATCCATAGATGTCCATCTATATGGTTTTAAGCATTTTATTGAATGGAGTCTGTTCTCCTAAGTGAGCAGACATGGACAGGATGCTGCATAATGAGGGCTGTAAACAAAGCTTGAAGGGACAGATGTGAGTCCTCACGTCTTCTGCAGCTCTCCAGGATCTGATGGAGAGCCTCCAGCTTCACATCTTGATGAGCTGAACTGAAACAGAGCTGTGTGGCTGGGAGACGCCGGCATGCGGGTGCATGTCTCTGATTGTACGCGGGACTCCAAACAAGCATGTAATTATGCACATTGTTGCCCCCTTTTTTTTTTTGTTTTGATGCATCGGATGCTGAAGTGGAACTGGACTTCCTGGCAGAATAGAATCCTTGAATTTGGATCCCACTGCACTCCGTCATGGATAATGAAACCTTACGCTGCGGAAAAAAACCCCCTGCCCATCCATCCATAGAGCCTCTGCTGTGGTTTCCAGACCCCACAACGCAGCGGCGTGCTGAGAGAGCACTCACATGTCTCAGGCCTGCCGATGACCGTAAAGCTGCTGCTGTTCACTGTCAGCCAGAGATGAAAGTGAGAGAAACTCATTGCACCTGAGAGGAATCCAGTGATTGCTTCTCTAAAGAAAAATATGCTTTTCTACAAATCAGTAGAGTGGCTACAGAAAATGCATTTCCCGGTTTCCAGCGGCAAAGGTCAAAGTCGAGTTTATTTGTAAAACACATTTCGGCGACAAGGCAGTTCAAAGTTCGGATAAAAGCAAAATACATCCACCAATTATGAAACAAGCAATAAACTTTACATTTTATCATCAAATACGCTGCTCAATTTTACACTTGCTACCAACTCTGTGAACAATAAAGATAAGTTTAAAGTAAAGTCAGGTTATAAAATAATGATGGTTTGAACAGAGCAGTGTTCAAATCTGTCAGTGCAAACCTACAACATCTGGTTTCTGTAGTTCAAAACATTTTAGATCATTAAATTTAGCATGAAACTTAAAAGCAAGCTTGCCATTAATGATTTCTCTCAGGTAACTTGTAATTTGTAGCTCCATGGTTTTATCTTGGGCTGTCCTTTATAAGAGGATTTTCTCAGAGGGGAGAGATAAAAAAAGTTAGTTTGGGATTTTTAGCATAAGTTTGAGGCTGCATGAAATGCAAATTGTAGAGATACAAATATCTGTGGGACTGAGAGTGAAAAACAGTAAACTACAGAATTATCTGCATTAAAAGACTTAAAGCTGGGATGGAGGACAAAATAAAGTCAGAATACAATCAAATTTCGTTCAGAAATCTAAGAATTACAGGCAAAACTTGACAATTCATGTTCAGAAATGCTCTCCGTCCGTTTTTGTTTCACCTCAAAAACACAAATGTAGTCTTTCAAACTGAAAGATCACCGAAATGTTACAAAACTTCAAATTTTATTTCAATAAACCCAGTAGTTTCTATTCATAAAAGATGGATAAAACTTCAAAGATTTTCATTTTCTGAGTCAAACATGAACGTCAAACGTTTCCCAGCGCCAACACGCTGCGTCAGTGAAACTTTTATCCCGAGCAGCGGGACAGCACTGTTACGTCAGGTCAAAGGTCAGCGTGTTCGCGTCTCTGCTTTGGGTTATGGGGTTTGATCTTCCAGGTCTTTTTTCTGGACCGCTCCCGATAGACGAGCAAACGGCTTACCCGACAAGGGATATGATGGAAAACAGACGAGCGCCGGGTCCAAACACGCAGCGCCGCACAATTAGAAGAAGGCGAGCGGATACGTAAAGGCCAATAGGCAAGTTATTCCATTTCTCACATAGCAGATGTGACAGCTGCTTGTAAGATCTGAGGATGCGGCTGTTTGGGAAGTAATGGGGCCGTAAGTGAGAACACAGAAACATTTAACTGCCCGGCTCTCTCGGTTTGCTTTCTCTCGTCGTTCCTCGTAAATTAACACGGTAAAAGGCTTTTTTTTTTTTGGTTTTTTTGTTTATTGTTTTGTGACAGATACCAAAACCAAACTGGATTTTATCCTACCATGAAAGCTGAAGAGTTTCTTCTTTCAGTAGGTAGCGTGGCCGCAAGTTAAACAAACCAACGCCACACAAACACGTCATTAACGTCTCCTAAAATTTTTACTTGCTAAAGTGAAACCAAATAAACCACAGAGTAATCTGTCCAGTCATCTCCTGCCTGACAGCAGAGCTCTGCTTCCTTTTGCAAGATCTTGTTCAGAAGATTGCTCAGGGTTTATTGTGCTGGTTCAGGCGTTTGAGTCTGGTGATAGGTTTTATGGTGGCTGACCAGATGAAAGGTTTTCCTTAGATAAACAGGAGTCTGTGATCACGGCCTGGGCTGAATGAGTGGTTCAAAGCGTAAACACACTTTAGCCAACACTGGGACAAATGTAAGCCTCGGTAATAGCTTCTGGATCATTAAAGGTGTTAAATAAAATCACTTTTATGTAAAAAAAAAAAAAAAAAAAAAAAAATTTTTTGGGGAGAAAATTTCACCTGGAGCTTAATTAAAAAACAAAACGTATATTTCCAAGAGGTACGCACTTCCTGCCTTTGTGTGTTTTGGTTTCGTAAACATAAAATGGGGGTTTAAGATGTGCGATGGGGGTTGGGTGAGGGGTAAGAGGTGTTTTCGGGGGTCACCTGTATCAGTTAGCATGCTTGGTCTCAACATCTGGCTTCTCCGGTGGGACATCACACACACACACACACACACACACACACACACACACACACACACACACACATTGATTAAGCAGAATGACGTTTCTGTTAAATGATTAATTATCCTTAACAGTCTGAAGTAATCTTGTGTTGATTTATTATGGATCTGTTCAGAAGGTTGTGCTCACATTTCTAAACAGTCTCTTCAGTGCCCACAACTGGGTAAGTACTCAGAAATAAAAGAGATATTAGTTGTGTAGCGTTATTTTGGTAGGAAACAAAGCCATTATGTTGCACTTTGTGGTTAAGCTTAGGTGGTGCAATGCTGCTGCTGTCCGATTTCACTTTTTAGTTTTGTTACTGTGCTGAATTTATTGCTCACTTCAGCTTTCAAACAATTGTTGTTTGAATTGTGCTCTTTGCTAAAAGTCCTGCATTTCTAGCTTTTGAACCCGTCTGTTGGTTAAGTTTATGGGCCATGATGAAGATTAGGCATCGTCCATTTGCTGGTACTGTTGATCATTTCATACCAACGTCTTACAAAGCTGTGGCTTTAAAGCAGCAAAAGATTTCTGTCACAACATTCCTACTTTTCAACCTGTTTTAACAAGACGCCAGAGAAAAGTAAAACCAAAAGCAGCAGCAAGTATAATAAGCAAGCAAATTTTCAGAGTGGCATGGGACATATCCTGTAAATAGATGTAGAAGGATGAAGGTCATTTTGTCTGTTCAACAACTTTTCTTTGTCAATTCTGACATTCTGTAGTACTACAAGAGTTGTACTTGTCTATTGTATGGAAGTTGGGTTGTGACTCTGATAAATAACTACGTACCAACAGGAGGTCACTCAAAGTTAATTTAGTGTCAGGAGTCAAAACGTGTCATATTTTGAGAATCCGCTGCCCCAAACTGGGATGTGGATATAACTTAATAGAATAGAAAATAACATAATTTCAATAATACATGTGACATGACAGTTGATCTTAATTGAGAAACATACAAAAGTTAAGAAAAAAATCTGTCGTGAGTTGGTTGTGAGGTAGACCCAGGTGGAAGCGAGAGAAATGATGACTTAATGATGAATAACACAATCCAGGCAGCACAGGTGAGCAACAGCAATGACTCTCACCCTGGTAGCAAATGGCATAAAGGCAAAGACGTATGACACGATAAACGACAAGGACCCAGCAGAGAAACACAGACAGAGGTGGGATTAAATACACCAGGGAGTAATCAAGGGGAAACAAGAGACAGCTGGAGACAATCAAGGGGTAGACAACACCGAGACATAAATGAACACACAGAAAAACCAAATCCTCACAAAAGCTAATATGTAATAAAGGTATGAAATGGTTTGATTAGGAACAAAAATGGCTGCCAAGCAGATTGACAAAGGTGCGACCAACTAAACGGGCTACACTTGAGACCCTGGATTGGTCCATTTGTATTAGTTTTCATTTAGTCCTTTCAGGCTGCAGCAGGGTACTAAACCCCAAAACCAACAAAGATTAAAGACTCGGCAAAACAAAATGCATTGTGGGCTCTTCACTGAATAAAACTCTTGACAATTTTAATCCCTGTTTACATGTACAGCACATACAGTCAAAAAGCTACGCAGACCCACAGGGACCGACGCTGAAGACATTTCCATTTGAATGTGCTGCTGCTTTTAGAGCAGCAACGCAATGAATGCGTTTGAAGTCTTCGGCTCTCCTTGCCTGTCGTCAATGGAAAATGGCCTCTCATCGACAAATCCAGTTTACTTTGGGCCCGTCTGAGGAGGGGAGAATCTGGCATGACACCAAATGCCACTCAATAGATGCTTCCACCAAACAAAGGCAAAAAGTGGCCGCCCCTCCTCTCTTGCCGCTCTATCCTTGTCGCCCGCTTGACAGGCACATTGAAATCTGCCTGGTCTTTCATTAATTTGTCAAGGGCGCAGTTTGCACGTGATCCCGTTGCCATAGTTTCTGCCTCTGTATAGGGAAGGACATGTGTTTACTGTATATATTAGAGGATGCCAGAGAGAAAGAGGGCGGACTTGAGTGCCTGTGTCGACCGGTGCTACATTTAAGTGTGTTTTTAGGAGCTGGCAGTCGTCGGCTCTTTTTCTCAGCGAAATGCAAAGAGCAGGGAGGCCGTGTAAAGGGATAGACGTCACAATGCGAACTCTAATTGGGTGGGATGCACCGTGAATACTCTGCAAGAATACGTGTGTGGTTGAGACAACCGTGATTAACCGCTGCTAGCTTACATTCAACGATGAGGGCGATTACTTTCCCCAATAGAACCAGATTGGATTTTATTAAAACTGATTATCTTAATAAATGAGTTGAGAATTGCATGTTGTATTTTCTTGTCTGTGGGTTGTAATTCATTTCAATTTAATCTGAAACATTTGGGAAAGAAAAAGAAAGTAAAGTTCAAAAGGTTCTGTATGTGCCGTTTCATGTTGTGATGAAATAGGACAGATTAATCTGATCAAAATTAATAATCTTATCGTAGATGTTATTCATGGAGTCACTTTGCCACATTTCTGTACTGTAAATTATGAGTGTATGATAGAAAAATCATTGGAAGTCATCAGTCGCCAACCTTGTTACAAGATCTATGACATAGCTCCCGAAACAAC